>NC_057919.1:32768211-32909156 GCF_018873765.1 Telopea speciosissima | reverse complement strand
CTCTTCTACATCGATCCATTTTCGAAAGAATTTAAAGTTTAAGATAGAGCTATAAGTTAAATGACCTGCTTTTCTAACAACTTGTTAATCTCTTTGATGCTATAACTTAAACATTTTTCCTTTTCTTATTTTGGGTTTTTCTTCTTAACACCTACTAATTTGTAACCTTACTTTTTTGCCCATCTCAATTTAAGACATTTTTTTGTCTAATGAGGGTATATCTTGTCCTTTCACATGTGTATTCGAAAAATGTGTAAGGCAATAACTCATCATCACTTTCAAATTATTTTTGAAAACCTATTTTACGTCTGACTTAAAGAAATGAAAACATATTTTATTTCCAACTTAAAAAATTTTGAATTTCAAGAGAGAAACGGGAAACATAAATCAATCATTGCGTCATCATGATTTTTGTCTCATTTATGTTTTTTGCTTTTTTTTTTTATTGGCATGCATGCAAACAATTATTTCAACACAAACCATTGAGGATGGTGAAGTGATAAGAAAATTCCATACATAATTAGGATACTGTCCTTGCCAAATCATCAATCTATGTGTTAAAGTAAAAAAGTAGAGGATATGATGGACTTGAGCTGACAAGTCATGAATCTATATTTCTTAGGGGCAAGAGATCGTTGCTTGGTTGTGTAGTCCCTGTTTCAGCACAGGGGCTAATGAGAACGAATGTCAAGGTATCAAAATGGATGGGTTTTTTGATTTCATAGGGGGCGGGACGATAAGTTCTTGCACTCCAGTGTTTGGGTACAAGAACCACATGACCAAGCAACGTTCTTTTTCCTATTTCTTAGAATGTGAAAAGTTTTTCTATAATGTATACACCAACAGCAAAGTTCTTCATTTTCCTTTGTTCAATCATTGTATTGGAATTGTGGACAATGTTGCTTTTGTTCTAAGAATTAAAATTGCTAAAAGTCTAGTAAGTTCATTGTGAATCATGGTTTGAGGTATTGATATCTGATCGTCCGATGCTTTGATATTGCAAAATTTTGAAGGTGACCAATACTGATACCTTATCAGGGAACTAGTACTGACAAAGGATAAAATAGTGAGAAAAAAAAACCTATCTTTTAAGAAAAATTAGGGACAAGTTTGTCTGATACAATTAATTTGTGCCGATATCACATGGATTTTGAAGGCGATCAATACGTGACTGGATACCATGCACTAAAACCATGTTGTGACTATATAACTCAAACAAAGGCAGCTCACGGGTTGGGCCGAGGGGTCTAGACTTTAAGACCATTGGCCACACAGGTTTGACAAATAGAAAAGAACTGTTCAACTTTGACAAATAGAAAAACTTTGCCTATTGAATCAAGGAACTAAACGAGTATTCAACTTTGTCAATTATAAGAAGAACGTCGAAGAACTGGCCCTACCGAACTGGTTGCCTGAGATGAGGTCATGATTGGCCTGGATCTAAGGAGAAAAGTTCAAAGTCAATTCTCAAAAAATAGGAATCTGTGCCGAGTCTAGATCTTTGATGGACATGTTCAAGTAATTGACAAATCAATATTTACCTTTGACAATTAAAAAAAAAAATTTAAAAACTTTGACTCATTTAGGTACGAGTCTAACTAGGGATTTTGCAACCAAACCATGGTTGACTTGAGGTCGGGCTGGGATATAAGAAACAGTCTGAGACTGGTTCTCTAGGGTTCAGGGTGGGTCAGGTCTGAATCGTCTGACATTGATTTGTCATTTGTGTATTATCTTTTACACAAAAATAAAATATTTTTTTAATATATTTTATCAATGGTGTATATTAAATTCATGATCCACATCTTGCATACATATTTTATATTTATAGGGGTGGTGTTTTCTGGGTGGGATGCAAGGTCATGCTGTGCATGCCAAGCAATGAGTGTGCACACGATGGCACAAAAGGGGGGAAATTTTCTCTATACATGGGGGCATGGTGGTCATTTCAGCTCCTATTGTGCATGGGTGTGGACGTGGCCCCTGCATCCCACGCAGAAAACATTCTCCCATATTTATAATACGTAGTTTTAGATATATATAACATTGCGACAGCCTTGAAAATTTTATTGCGGGCTTTGGGTGGGCTTGGTTTTGCTAGGCCAAACTTGCACAGTCTCATCCATAATCCTGACACCAACTCATTACTGACCCCCTCTTTTAGGAAAAAAAAACAGATGTGAGCTAGACTAATCTACAATAAAAAATAAGGCTAAGAGAACGTGACCCTGTCGCCCAGCATATGTCGCCCCTGCCCTCAGACACAAAGGCGTGCAAAATGACCACCACACTCCTAGTCAATTCAATGTTACCAAGGGGTGTGGCGGTCATTACACGCACCCCTATGTCTGGGCATAGGGGAGGCATGCATTGCTCGATCGGATGGTATTCTTTCTCCCAAAAATAAAATATATGAAAGAATGAAGTTCAAGTGTGGATCCAAAATAGGAATCGAGATTCCAAAATTTTTGAGAGAGAATCTATACTCAGTACAATTTCCTCTCGAGTTTCTGAATCTTTTTGACGTTTAGTTTACAAGATTTTCTTTATAAGTGTTTTTAGAACATCTAACTTCCTTTTGCATCCCCTTTGTTTTATTCCTCATTTCTTTTAATCATGGGTAAAAAATGATTTTTAAAATAATTTGAAAGTATACTAATTATGTTGTCATTTTCAAGAATTGTCATTGTCTAACACAGTTTTGCACATGTGAAATAATAGGACTTTACCTTCATTAAAAGAAAAGGTAATATACTAAATGGGCAAAAGAAAAAGTACGATTATAAATTATTTGATTATTTGACACTTTAAGAGATGCCAGAAATCTTTTTATGTCTCTTATATTTTTCTGTTAAAGAATTTTCTATCTACACATTCATGTCTTTTAGTATTAAAAAGTCATTAACATTCTATGCAGCACTGGATTTGATTAAAAATGTTGGAGTACAAGCAATTATTGGACCTCAAACATCTGAAGAAGCAGAGTTTTTGGCTAAGATGGGGAGCAAGGCTCATGTACCCATCATATCTTTCTCTGCTATTAGCTCTTCTCTTTCTCCCACCCAATTCCCTTATTTCATCCGATTCGCTCAAAATGATTCATCTCAAATTAAAGCCATTGCTGCAGTTCTCAAAGCTTATGAATACAAAGAAGTAACTCTTATCCATGATAATACCCATAGTGGAACTGCAGCAATACCATACCTTATTGATGGCCTTCAAGAAATTGGCACTCATGTTCTTCGACGAATTGTGCTGCACCATGCTATGAAAGGGTCAGAGATTGAGGATATTTTGCGCGAATTAGGAGGTAAAAGCACAAGAGGAGTCTTCATTGTTCATCTATCTTTGTCCCTTGGTAGCCAATTTTTCTTACATGTCAAGGAGATGGGGATGATGAAATCATCTGGATTTTCGGATAAATGGATTATAATGAGTGGACTCACAGATCTCATGAGATACATGGAGCCTTCTCTGCTCAGTTCCATGAATGATGTTATAGGTATTAAGACTCGTGTGCCATTATCCGGACCACATCGAAGGTTTATGGCTCAATGGAGGAAACAATTTGGAAAAGATCACTCAAAGGAGAGATTGCAGCTCAATGTGTATGGATTATGGGCATATGATGCAACATTTGTGACTGCAAAAGCAGTTAATAGAGCTAGTTTGTGTTTAAATGGAAAGCCACCATGTTCACCATTACTCTCAGAAAGCAAAGTATCAGATAATTCATCATCAACAGATTTGTTTAAGATGAGTATCTCTCAGATGGGTTCAGAAATTTTGAAACATATCAAAACAACTAGATATGCAAATGGCGTAAGTGGTGAAATTCATTTGGTGAATGGTGAGTTACAATCTTCCAGTTTTGAGATAGTTAATGTGAAAGAGAAGAGTCAGAATATTGGGTATTGGAATCCAAAGGATGGTCTCTTTTGGAGTCTGAGTTCAATTGACACAGTTGGAAAGAACTTTCATGTTGTTCAACAGGCCAGATCAGTACTAGATACTACTTCCAGTGACAATGTATTGAAAATTGGGGTTCCTATTAAGACAACATTTCCTGAATTCATCAACATCAGTCGCAGTTCTAATGATAAGAAGCCAATTGTGACTGGTTTTTCATATGAGGTCTTTGAAAATGTTATGAAAAGCTTAAACTATACAGGCTCTTATGAATTTTTTCCATATGAGAATGAGAATGGTGATCCTAAAGGAGACTACAATGAACTTATACAACAAGTATATCACAAGGTGAGCTAATAAAACTATCATTATTTTCTATTTATTTTTTGCTGATTCAAGTTATTCATTTATAAATGACTGAGAACATGAACAGGAATATGATGCAGTTATTGGAGATATTACAATCTTAGCAAATAGATCAAAATATGTAGGCCTCACTCAACCATATACGGTCTCTGGGGTTCGCATGGTTGTGCCTATAAAGGAAGATGATGATACTGGGAGTTTATGGTGGTTCATGAAGCCATTAACAACAGAACTATGGTTGACCACAATTTCAATCATTGTTTTAAAGGGGTTTCTGGTTTGGATCTTTGAGCATGGGAAAAACCCTGAATTCCAAGGCACAACTTCAGAGTTGGTGGGGAAGATCTTGTCATATTCTTTTTCTATATATGTTTTTTCAAATCGTAAGTTTCTTTTAACTTTTTCTTATGATCGAGCTAGTATAACTGAATGGTATCTTTCTTCTCTTTTATCCATTAATTAGAAATAAATATCTTTAACAAGTAACCAAAAACTGTTAATTAATTCCAAGGTGAAGGTTGGTGAACCATGAGCTGGTCACAAAATTTTGTTTTTGTCTCTCTTTATGTAATTGTTTTAACTGTTAATTAATTTAAGAGCCTTTCTATGTTATCTTGAGATGAATATAGTACAAGAAAGCCAATTACAGAGTTTTGCAGGTATCTATAAAACCAAATATGTTCTGTTTAACCTCAGTATTTGAGTGAAGTTTCAACCTTTTTTTAATTTCCTATTTCATACATTACTCTATCTTCATAAGATTACCGAAATTTAGTATCACTTTTTGATGTTAAGTTCGAAAACAGCTCTTATCTCTGCAGAGATGAGAGTAATCTCTGGAAAGGAATCAATCCTCCATCATAGATGCCTTGGTTCTCTGAGAAGCAACATCAATATTTACTTTGAAGACATCCCCAGGGGGACTATTCCTAGATAATGTTATGTATATTTCATGTCTAGAGATTACTTTTCGATTTTGTAGTTTAATTGATCTCAACCTTTTCGAATTGCATATAACAGTGTCTAATGTGTCTAGTCCATCATTTATTTATGTATCTTTCAGTTTGTATGGAAAAGGAACTCACTGAAAAAAAATTTTCTGTACTACAGAGGAGAAGCTCCAGAGCAACTATTCTAGATTCATTGTGAGCCTGTGGACTTTTGCTGTGTTCATACTTGTGAGCAGTTATACAGCAAATTTAACTTCTATTTTAACTGTTGAGAAATTACAACCAACTGTAACAAATTTGGACACTCTTTATAAAGATAGAAAGTATGTTGGATATCAAGATGGGTCTTTTGTGTTTGATCTTCTAAAGAGCAGGGGATTTGAAGAATCAAGGCTCAGGAGGCTTTTTACACAGGAGGAATATGCAAATGCTCTAGCAAATGGAAGTGTTTCTGCAATTGTCGATGAGATCCCATACATTAATATCTTCCTTTCTAAGTATTGTCGTCAATTCACTATTGCTGGACCAACATACAGAACAGGAGGCTTTGGCTTTGTATGTCTCTCTCTCTCTCTCTCTCTCTCTCTCTCTCTCTCTTCCTCTTAAAATCTAAAGTTAATAAGATATGAACATACATTTTAAGTGGCCTTTTAAAGAATAAACTACGAAGTTAATAAACTTTTCTAAGAGGATTAAAATCATCATAAGAAGCATGAAAGAAACTTGAGAACTAGAAAGCCTTGTATATTTTTTCTATGATTTGCTCGTTTGAACCATTAGCTACAAAGCCTTGTATATAAATTTGTATATGATATTTTTCTTAAGAAATGGAATAGATCATAAAAATTTCATGAAAATTTTGTTTTCAACATTTAACTTTTCTATAATTTTATTCAGTCGCTCAGTTCTCTCTAAGATACTTCTAAGGCATTAAATTGATATTTTTCAAAAGTTGATAAAATACTCAACTAAGCCTTGTCCTATCTAAAATGGACATTAGTAGATATACAATAAAGGAAAAATCTTTCTGTCAGCAGAATAGGTGAAAAGGAAGTCAACTTAATTACTGTTATGCTCTTTTATTATAACACAGTTCTTCATCATTGAAGGTAAATTCTCTTCATTTCACATGTGTACTTGAAAATCTTTCAAGATACTGACTGCTCTTGAGAATGACATAATGATACATTAGTTTTAAATTATATTGAAAACCCATTTCTACCACTAACTTAAAGAACTTTTTGGAAATATGACAAGCGACAGTCAATAAAAAAGTAACTTATCAGCTCACCACTTTGGTTACAACAAGATGCACCCATAAATATGTAAGAAGGAAAACATAATTAATAGTTTATGGTTAAATTTATATTTTTATTAAATTGTTCATTTGCAATTATTTCATGCTTTCATTACTAAATGGGAAAAAGTTTAATTTGTTATCTGTTATAAATTAGCAATTGGGTGTTCCTATTTAATGTTAATGTTGTACTTCTTAGGGTTTGTTTTTTATTAGAATAACAAGAAAAAACATCAAAATTTTATTTTTCACTATCTAGTGTTAATCTTCCTTTTACTGATTTATATACGTTCTCCTGTCTAGGTGTTCACAAAAGATTTTCCCATGCTAGAGAACATTTCCAATGCTGTCCTTAACTTTAGTGAAGGAGACCATATGAATACGATTGAGAAGAAATGGTTTGGGAATGAAGCATGTGCTGAGCCTCTTGCATCTAATGTAACATCAAGTAGACTACATCTTCATAGCTTTCGCAGCATCTACATTATTGTTGGAGTAACTTCAATCCTAGCCCTCATCTTATTCTTTTTATCCTTTGTATATAAAAGTATAATAGAAATGAGGAAAACATCCGGGCAACAAGTTTTATGGTGGGTAAATATCATGAGATGCTACTACTTTCATAAAAAGGAACCACCAAAACAAAGTGGACAACCTACAAGTGGTGAACTGGAGCACCAAATTTCTGAAGGCCCTACAAGTTCTTATGTGATTGAACTCACTTCAAACAACAATGAAGGTACAAACACAGACAGGATAAAATGGTTGATTAAATGAAAGCACGCGATGTAGAGGTTGAATCAGCTTGAACCACATCAGTATTTAGACATCATTGCTATGACAGAATTTCCGGTTCTCAAAAGGCAGCTCTAGCCTTATTCGACTACTTCAAAGCCATAATTTTTTTTGGTGGATATGTCGAAGAGAATGACTAACCCTGATCTTGTACTCCTTAAGAAGCATTGCTGAAGAAAGGAGGAAGCCCACTGAAGTTCTTATTTACAGTTGTTGCTTGTTGTATTTAATGGCAAAATATAGAATTGAAGTTTCCCTCTCTTTTTTTCTTTGGTTTAATTGTACAGTTCTTACTCACAAAGTTGATATTTATTAATAATTTCATTGTAGTTAATATCACAAATTTCTCTAATGAATGTAAGATTTCTCATCAAGACTATTGAGGTTTACATTATCTTTGCAAACTTATGGACTGGCATTTTGATCAGCTAGTCTTGGTAGATCCTATGAACATAGTTTCTAAACTGAATCAAACATTGAACTTAAAAGATGTCCAGTTTTTGATAAACCTGTCAAATTGTGTCTATGGAGAGGCAATCAGTGGGGGGATAGTGGGGATGTTGGGGGGGGGGGGAAATCTTGAACACGAGACATGCCATCGGCCTCCTGCTTGGACAAGCAGAACCAGTACCAGTTTATCTAAAGAAAACTACAGTGTCCTTTAGTAATAAGAAAGCTTAGAGGTGGGTTGGTTGGTGCATTCGAGATTTATTAATAGGTTGCAAGTTTTGAGTCTCAATATGGCAAGGAGGCCCATAGGCTTATTTTTTTTTTTTTGCTGTATAGATATTTAGGTAATGGTTTGGACTTGCAACATGTTTAAGAACAAAGGGAATACATACCAAACACAGCCTTAAAGTGTTTTCATTCTTAGTCAAGAATGTATTCTACAATCTGAGAATGGGAATACATACCAAACACAGCCTTAAAGGGCAATATTGAGGAGTACAGAGACCTCTAGTCCTAGTCCTCAAAATTTGTTCACAAGCAGCAAATTTTGACTGGGAACGATTTAAGGGAAATATAGACAGACAGAAATTCCATTTCCATATACTATATATAGTGGAAAAAAAACACAGAAACAAAGCAATTCAAGGCAATAGAGGTGATTGAATTGATCATGGAACAACCCTGGTTCTATGTGGTCCTCTTCTCCTTCATCTACTTAGATCTCGGGTCTCGTTCTGACTTTCTGCCAAGTTTTTCCTATCGATCAATCCAGTCCCATCTCATCTTAGATCTCTCCACAACTAACCCATTTTCTTCCTTCCCTTTAACAAAAGTGAGAGAGAGAGAGAGAAATGAAATTGTATAGGTCATCTGAACGGATTCAATCCCTGTTCTTGTGGTGGCAATCATGGATAACTGCGCGGGTCACCTGAGATCCTTGTTTATTGAATTACTCCAATTGGTAGGGTTCTCAATAAGAAGAGAAGCATTGAGCAATGTCGACTTGGAGTCAAGGAGTGAAGGGTGCCTCTGGTTCTGGCGGACACCAATGGACTGAACAAAAGTGTCCAGCAATTGCGCTAGACATTTGCAGGTATGACCCTAGAAATTGTAAGACCTTTTATGTTGTCCCTTGTAAAATTTGAATGAAAATAATATAAATTGTAAAACAAACAACAATGAAAATTTTGATTAGAATCCACTATTTTGCATCAAAACAAAGAGACCCCTTTAAGATTATCTCATGAACAACACATGCTAAGTATCCTTCACAAGTCTACAAAGTACATCATTTACAGAACATAGAGGCATCTAGAGTCTATTCCCTACAAACACAATTAGGCTCTGATAAGGGGAACAAAGTCCATTGAGCTTCATACTAGCTCTTTTTTCTTTTTCTAAATCAAGTTGAAAATACTTTTAAAATCCATCATCAAGTTCATCATCAGATCAGTAGTAGTGTTAGTTAACTGTTTGGTAGCCTCGGTTCCAGGTCAAACCAGTTTCAGGTCAATAAATTTCTAAATCCCTACTCAGTACCGTTTAATTCAAGCAGGTTGGCTGATCTGTTCAAGAATGACCACTCAGCCTGGACAAGGACCATGGGTTCTTATACAATGTAGCTGACTAACATATCTCATTCATAGGAAAAAAAAAAAAAGGGCTCTCACCCTCAGAAATGTTTCAGATAAGTAGCTACTTGGTAATAGATAAATCCTATTGAACGATTACATGATTATAGATAGAACATACAGATGTATTATCTAGAAACTTCAAACACAAGAAATGTTTGCTCCTGACTTTGAATTGAGCCTCTACATCCACTGGTTGCTTCACTATGCAGCATTGTGGGTCTCTCACAGTTCACTCCTATTCCCATCAACTACTTCCATGATAGTTGAATCTATGAATTACAGTGTTTGCTCTTACGGCAGCCACGAACTCTTGCATCTATTAGCAGCTTCACCACATTGCTGATTGGAGGTCTGTCACTTGGATGCTTTTCTGTACATTTCAAAGCCACCAATAGTACATCACTTACTTCATCCATGATGGCCATATCCATGAATTCTTCCATAAGGCTAGGATCAACAATTCCATGTAGGGATTCTGTGTCAACCCAGGTTGAGCAAACCCAACTCACCAAGTCTACCTCATCAGAAAATGAAGTATCCAAGGCCTTTTTCCGGGTTATTAACTCAAGCAAGACAATACCATAGCTGTACACATCTGCTTCCTTCCTTTTTCCCAATGCATATGCAGTCTCTGGCAAGCCATAACAAAGCAAAATTTTATCAGTAAATAACAAAAAAAAAATCTAGGGAAACACTGCACACTACAGAGGTCAGCATGGTTCAAAACTATAATGAACAACAGATTAGACATGTATAAATAAATATACCTGGTGCAATATATCCAATGGTGCCTGCAACTGTAGTGGATGAATTCAAAGTGGAAGAGCAATCCATGAGCTTGGCGATGCCAAAATCAGAGATATGAGGCTCCATATCTGAGTCCAAAAGTATGTTGTTTGGTTTGATATCTCTGTGTACAATAGGAGGATCACAGTCGTCGTGGAGATAAGCCAAACCTTGGGCTGTTCCCAGTGCTATCCTATAACGGACATCCCACTTGAGGATTGGAGCTGGATTTTGTTCATGTAATACATCATGAAGGCTTCCATTCTCTGAGTACTTGTACATGATCAATCCATAGTTCTTTCCTAACCAGAACTCTTCAAATTTCACAAGATTCCGATGCCTGATCATCCCAACAGTCTTGATTTCTCTAATCATGCTTTCCTTTGCTCCTTTCGGCCCTGCAAATGTGAATTTCTTTACAGCATAGTGCTTCTCTGGACCCAACGATGCCTTGTAAACAGTCCCATGCGCTCCTCTACCAATAATGAATCTCTCATTCAGATTCTCAGTCGCCTTCATCACCTTGTTCAGTGACACAGTTGAACCTTCAGGGGCAGAGATTTTAAAATCCGGTGTTTCTCTACTGCACACCGGTGTTTCTCTACCGCACCTGTAAAGCACATAGCTCAACAAGAGAGTCACCAGAACACAGAATAGTGACGACCCAAGAGCTATCATTGAAATCTTTAGTTTACCAGGGCCTTTCTTACAATCACTTGACTGATGCTGAGGACATGGACTTAAAATGTTACCACCACAAGTTGCAGCACTACTTGGATGACAATGAACACAGAGGCCAGAATTCCCCAAGAATGAAGATTGGGAGGGATTTAGAAATTTCATCAATATGTCTGGTATTGGACCAGTTAAGAGATTATATGAGACGTTCACCTCAACTAGCGATTGTAGTTGATCCAGTGTGGCTAAACTTTCAGTCAGATTGTTGTGAGAAATATCCAATCTTTGTAGCATAGTCAACTTCCCCATCTCTGACGGAATTTGACCAGTCAATCCATTACCACTGAGATTCAAAGAAATGTGCAGGTTCTGTAGTTTTCCAATTGATGGAGGAATATTTCCTCCCAGTGGATTTCCCCCAATCTGTAGCTCCTCAAGCTTATCAAATTCTGACAAGAAACTTGGAATTCCCCCAGTGAATAAATTCTCTAGAAGAATCAAGTTTTTTAACTGTTTCAAGTTCCTCAGACTTGATGGAATTGAATCATTCAATGAGTTGAAACCCAAATTCAGATAAAACAGTTTGGTACAATTTGAGATCTGCAGGGACAATGGACCTTGCAAGTGGTTATGAGATAATTCCAAACGCTCTAAATTGACAAGGTTTCCTAGGTCATTTGGTATAGGTCCTGTCAACTTATTACTAGACAAGTCAATTGATGTGAGATTTGTGCAATTGCCCAAGCTTGAAGGAATTGTCCCATTTAAGTTATTTCCACTGATGTCCATGAATGAGAGGTTTGGGTTTTTCAGAAAAGGGGGAAGAGAGCCAGTGAGATTGTTGGCTTCAAGAATCAATCTTCTTAAGGTTGAACAGCTTCCAACATCTGCAGGTATGCTCCCGTGAAGTAGATTGCGACCCATATTCAAGATCTCCAGTTGTTTCCCAAAGCAAAGGTTTGGTGGGATTTCACCAGTAAACGAGTTGTTAGTGAAATCCAACTCCAATAAGCTACTGTTTGTCCCCAAGGTTGAAGGTATGACTCCAGAAAACTTGTTGTTGAACAATGAAACATTTTTCAGGTTTCGAAGCTCAGTCATCTCTAAAGGTAATTCTCCAAACAAATTGTTGTTATAAACATGAAGAACCTCAAGGGTTGATATCCTCCAAATACTTGTAGGAATCTCCCCAGTCAAATGGTTGGTGTACAAATGAAGCTGCCTTAAGTTTTTCAAGATCCCCAATTCAGTCGGAATTTCTCCTTCAAGCTTGTTTTGCTTCAAGTATAACTCTTCCAATGATTTACAGTTCCCAATGTCAGGTGGTATTTTTCCAGACAAATGGTTCTCAGAAAGGTAAAGATTTCTAAGCTGTGTTAATAACCCAAGAGAAGCAGGAATTTGCCCGGTCAAGCCATCGTCCACAGCAGTAAAAGTCGTCAAGCCGCTGCAGTTGCCCAAGCCCAAAGGGATTATTTCTCCACTAAATCGATTGTGAGATAAAATCAAGGTTTTCAATCTCTTGCAACCCCCCGATCCCAAAGGAATCCTACCACTTAAACTGTTTTTATGAACAGACAAGTGAACGAGGTTCTCGAGATTGTTCAGACTTTCAGGCAAACCTCCAACCAATTGGTTAACATTCACATAAAGCTCTTCCAATTTAGTGCAGTTCCCAATTGAGGGAGTTATAGTCCCTGATAACTGATTATTATCCACATACAGGAACAAAAGTTCAGTTGCATTCCCTACATTTGATGGGATTGAACCATTGAACTCATTGTCTGTAAGGTATACAATTTCCAAATTTGGAAACTGGAACAAGAATTCAGGTATCTCTCCACTAAGTGAGTTTTCAAAAAGGAAGAATTCCCGCAAATTCCTCAAATTGTCCCAGCTTCCTGGTATTTCCCCAGTGAAACTATTTGAATGAAGTTTCAAATATTCAAGATATCTGCAACTCCCCAACTCTGCTGGAAGTGAACCAGTGAGATTATTGTTGCTAAAATCAATGGTTCTGAGGTACCTCAGACGGCCAATCTCAGGTCCCAATGTACCAGATATCCCCAGACTCGACATGTTCAAAGATATCACATTGTTCTTGGGGTCACATCCTATTCCTCTCCAGTTACAGGGAGTGAAATCGGATGATTTCCAGCTAGATTTGATCGACAGAGGCACTGACAAGTTCTTGAAGAGAGAAAACAGAGTTTCTCCATCTGAACTCAAAGCCGAGACACTATAGATACAAATACAAGCAATGATACAGTTGAACAAGTAGAAAAACTTGAAAACTGCTTTCATTCTTAGCTCTAAGCAGAAATTCGAGATGAGTTAATACCCAAATGAGTGAAACTCGAATTAGAACACGAAACAGCTACAAAAATATGATACCGAACTTCAAACCCAAGAAACTAAAGAAAAACTTGAATACAGCTTAAGTTTATAGCTCTCAAGTGTACCTGAAAATCACTGGAAACTCATTTATCCAAACGGCTGAAACTCGAATCTGAAGAACAGGAGGCAGCTACAATGCTACAGATCGAGCTCTGTTTTTGGACGCAAACCCCGAGAAATTAGAAAGAAGGAAAGGAAATAATGAAACAGAGAAGCAGTGATAACCCAAACGAAATCTTTGAGCAGAGACGCAGGAAAAACCGAAAACTCAGTCAGTGAATTATATAATGTTTGTAATTACAGCTTCATCCATTACCTTACCTCATTCCAACAATTTCCAGGCAGTCTCTGAGAACGATCTTATTGTTAATTTGATCCATTTTCGATGGTGCATGTGTTTGATTTTGAGAGTTCAGACTCCATATTTGCTTTTGACCTCTGCTTTTTAACTTCAAGTCAAATGGAAAATAAAAAGGTCCTCCACACACCAGTCACCACTGGTCCCTCTTTTGTCCGTTCTCTGTTTTCTGTATGATTATGAACACGTACTTGAAGTATCGAAGAAATTACATTATCTTCATGGATCCTACTGAGAATTAAAGTAGGTGAACAGTCAATTGATCGAGTCCTCCACTAATGGCTTATGGGCCCTCGTCAGTTTGAACCAGAAAAAGAGTCGATGAGCCAGTCCAGTGTGGGCCGCACCATTAAATGTATCTGCAACTTTGCACACACAAAAAGTTGCTTTCAGCTTTTACTACGGAAATTTCTTTAACCCTTCATACGTTGTGCTTTTGTATAATTAGGTCATTATTATTAGGGGAGGAGATGGATTGACGGATAGACAAAGGGGTCTCGCGTCTCGGAGTACAGAGGATGCTTCGGGACAGAAAAGAAAAACATTGGCTTTTATTTTAGGGTTTTCTTCAAATGCCCCCCTCAAATTGTCCAAATGTACAAATGCCCCCTAAACTTTCACTAATTTTAAATGCATCCGTACATTTTAAACTATGTAACACTAGTCCTCCCCATTAGTCTGGGATGTTATGTTCTAACGTCTAGCACTTTTTGAATATGATTAAATCATTCTGCCCTTGATAGGGTAACCTGACAAAAATGCGCTTACCAAGAAAAAATCTACAGCTCATCTTCCCCAAATCATTTAGGGTTTGAAAAAAGGAAAAAATCGTTTAGGGTTTGAAAAAAAAAGAAAAAACCGTTTAGGGTTTGAAAAAAAAGGAAAAATTACAATTTTTTCATTTTAGCTCTTGGAGGTTTCCGTCGATTCCACTCTCACTGCCTTTGGCCTCTCCTTAAGCCTCCTTCATTATCGTCGCCTTCACCTTTGCCCTCATCATCAGCTTCTTGTTAGATAGATTGTAATAAGATGAGAAATTAAATAAATATTATATTATTTTGGTTAAGTGCTTTAGTCCCATATCGGAAAACTACAAGAATTATAAATGGTATTTATTGTATTATCTTCTTTATCTCTTAAGTTAAACCGAAAAAAGGAGACATTCTACGGTGGACAAAGATGTCTCTTCAGAAGAGGTGCTTCACTTTTATAAAATAGAAGTGCAGTGTTCAAATAAAATATCTCTCTCTCTTGCAATCGGAGTCTCTCAAAGATATTCTATGTTTCATTTTTGTTGCTTTGTTGAATCCTAAAGGTGATTTTTGTCGTGTGGGGGCAAATATCTCGTTTGAGATAGCGAGTACGCATTCAAAGCAAAATACAAGTTCCTTCTCTATTTGATTTTTTCCAATAGCTTCGTCGTCGTTTTCACCATCTTCTATTACTTCTTCGCCTCTCCCCCCCTGCGTTGCCTTCGCCGGTTCTGTCATCGAAATCACCATTAATCCACTAGGGGAAGGACGAGGTTCAGCTCTCCCTCTCTCTCCTCTCCATTCGCTATTTCGAGAAGATGAATGTCACCAACAGAGGAGGCCAATGAACTTAATAATTACTGTTCTCTTCTAATCGACACTTCCCCCTCCCCCTCCCGGGCATTAGCCCTAGTTATCCTTCTCTTTGATGTTGCTTCTCTTGATCTCAGCCTACTCTTATTTTCCTTCTTTTTTGTTTTTTTTAGGATTTCAATTGTACTTCTAGATATGGGTTTCTTCTGATTGGATCTGTAAAATCTTAATATGATATTTGATGGTATCATATTTTGCAGCTCGTCTTGTGTTTCGTTTGTTACTTTCAAGGATTGATGGATGTTGTTGTATAAATGAATCAAGTCAAGTTTCTTTCTCTTTTGAGGGTCTCATTGATCTTATCTTTCTCTTATCATTATTTTTGTCTGGGTTTTCTAAAAATTCATGCTTTGACAAATTGGGTTTTGGATATGACACTAGAGATTTTTGGATCTGCAGAGATTGGCCATCCTTGTTTGTCCTGCTTTTTCTTACACTATTTGTCTTTTGTGGCTGGTTTTTGTCTGTCTGGGTTCTTTTTTCAGAATCAACACGAACAGACAGAGTTGGAGAAACGGTGGAATTGAATACTTCAGTGTCTGCTAGCGCCAGAGGCCACATTTTTTTTTTTTGCTAAAGGTCAGCAATGTATATATTAATAAAGAAGAAATTATGTTACAAAAAGACTGCAGGTAAATTCCTCAATAAACTGGCCTTTCACCTTTGGCATTGCCATCAGCAAAAGGGCAGTTCTTGGAAAAGCAAACCCCATTCAATGAAAAACAGCAAAGTCTAAAGGACACAATTAAGTAAATCTGCAATAAGGATGGCCCTGCGCTTCCCAAGAGACAGTCTAAGCAATGAAGCTAGGAGTAGATTGCCAAAAACTTGAAAATTTTGATTTTGCCGCTTGGCTAGCTAAAGCATCGACAGCGGCATTTGCTTCTCGGTAACGGTGAGTGATACGTCACTGAATAGAATCAAGGAAAATAGTGACTAACCACCAGTTCTACAGAAAACACCAGGAGATCTTGCGTGAAAGAATAGATGTGACCTGAGGCCACACTCCTCAAACAAATATAACCAATCTTCAAATAGAAAAAAACCTGTAATTTTTTCTTTTCTTTCAAACCCTAAACGATTTGGGGAAGATGAGTAGCAAGTTTTTTCTTTCTTTTTTTAGGTAAGGGCATTTGTGTCACTTTATCCCTATCCAGGGCAAAATGGTCTAACCATGTTCAAAAAAATGCCAATTAGAACACAACATCCCAGTCTAATGGGAGAACTAGAGTGTTACATAGTTTGGAAATAGGGGTGCATTCGAAATTAGTGAAAGTTCAGAGGGCATTTGTACGTTTGGGCAATTTGAGAGGGACATTTGAAAGATTTAACGGGGAAATTGAAAGATAAAAATCCCTTTGGGTATGGTCTCATCATGTGCAGCGCCTGTTTCATCTTCGTTGGCGGTGAAAGATGTCACCGAGCATGGTGTGGTACACTTGTACTGCCTACTTGGGCTGGGTCCTATTTGAGTCTAAGGAGTCAACGGCCTTGTGGGCCTCTTCCTTTGGGTCCTCTCTCGATAATGGAAACCCTCTCCATGGGCTTGATGCCAGCTTCAGTGGGGACTGGGGAATGGGCTCTCCCCTCCTTCCTAACATTCCTTCCTTCTCTCTCTTTCCCTTGGAGGCGCGGCTGCTGTATCGACTTAGTAGTAAGGGTGCCAAAATCGAACCCAAACCGAATATTGGAACCGGAACCAACCATTTACAATTGAATCAAATCACACCGTAGAAAAATGATCCGGCTTTGATTTTATAGGTTCTTTTCTCGGTTCGATTTTGATTTGCACAAAAAAACTGCGATTCTAAACCGAATAGAAACCGATACCTCTTACTCGAATACTAATCCATGCATCAATTGGATTAATTTAATAAACAACAATTATTGCAACATACTTGAAACATAAAATAAGGAAAATGTCTTGGGTTAACTATATATTATATTTGTTCAAGAACGAATTGAAAATGATGAATGATATTAAAATGGATTAACAAAACCCTACTTGCTAATAGAAGAAATAGTTTGTTTATCATGTGAGAGTGGAAAAGAAAAAAAAAATAGAAAAACAAAGAATAGAAAAGGAAAAGAAAGAAGGGTGAAGACTGAAGACGGGAAAAAAAATATTTTATCACATAGGCATGGAAAATATGATGAGTGAGGGAGACCAGGAGAGAATGGGGAAACACGATTGTCTTCATGACTGTTTTCCAAAACCAACACTACGCAAACCGGTTGTAAATCGGATAACGAAAATCGAATAGAAACCGATAAAATCGAACCATATGCAAAACGATTTTGATTTTGACTGATTTCTATCCAGTTTGGTTTCAATTTCACCTTATCAAAATGTAAACCGTGCAACAAACAAACCGAATAACCAGAACCGCACTGATTTACACCCTTAGTGGTGGGCTTCGGATTCGTTGAGGTTGATGCTAGCCATGTGGCTATTGTCGATGGCATGAATCTCCTCCCCCCTCTCCCACCTCCCAAGGTCTTTCATTGACTAGGAGGGGCTTTGTACTTGTGATTTTCTCGGGGTTGACCCCGGTGCTAGTGGTTATTGGTTCTCTATTCCTATTGTATCCTCTCCGGATTTCCTTTGCAGCTCGATTCAGCTGTAGAGATATGCCGTTGCTTTTGTTGTTGAGTTTTCTCTATTATTTCCAATTTTTTCCTTCTTCTTTTTCTTTATTATTTTTTCCCCTAATTTGGGGGAGATGGGGAAAGATTTACTGTACTTCATTGAATATATTTTAATTCACCAAAAATAAAATAAAAAGAATTTAGGTCTAAGAGTGGTTGGGGACAAGAGAACAACAATCTCAAATTATAAACAAAATCACAGAGTGCATTTACTAGGGACAACCCTGGAATTCCCTAAATCAGGGAACTCAACTTTTTTTTTTTGGTAAAAGGGAACTCAACTTATATAACTATTGATTTACCATGGTAAACTATTATGATCCCATGAACCGTAGGATCGACCTACATCTCATTGAATATATTTTAATTCATCCAAAAAAAAATAAAATAAAAAAGAATTTAGGTCTAAGAGTAGTTGGGGAGAAGGATCTCAAATTACAGACAAATTCACAGAGTGCATTTACTATGGTGGTCATAATTTGGAAAGGACATTAATCATGGTTGGGCATGCCTTGCACATAGCTTCCAAGGGCTTGGCTTTGGGTGCAGTTAGCCCTGGCCCTTCTGTGAGGTCTACTTCCTTTTCTCCGAGTCTTTTCCACTCAAAGCATTGAATTAGTGTTGCTAGAGCCACCCCTACCACACGATTAGCTAGCCCAGCGGCAGGACATCCCCTCCTTCCCATCCCAAATGGGAGCAACAGTGGCGGCCTACATGCTTCCCCTGTTTCATCTCCACCTGCTGCTGTAGCTAATTCATTAATAAACCTCTCAGGCTTAAAACTTGTAGGGTCATCCCACAACTTAGGATCTCTATGAATAGACCATATATTGACAATTAAGATTGTACCACCTAGGACATCATACCCTCCAACGGTGCAGTCCTTGGATGACTCATGTGGCACTAGAAGTGGGGCTGGCGGAAACAATCGTAATGTCTCGTTGATCACACATTGGAGGTATTTCATCTTAGCGAGATGTTGTTGTTCATCAATCAATAACAAGTGCGTACTGCTGTCATGATCATGATCGTGATGTACTCGTTCTCCTCCATGTAGTACATCATCAACCTCAGCTTTAACCTTCCGCAACACCTCCGGATGGTTGAGGAGAAGCGACATCGCCCATTCTAATGTTGTCGCTGATGTGTCGGTTCCAGCGATAAGCAGCCCCTACACAAATTATACCTAAAGATGTTAAGGAGTCATCCATTGTTAATTATCTATTAAAACTTTCAATTACTAATAGGATATTAATATTCATTCCAACTATTTTTTTTTTTTTTTTTTGTAAAATTCATTCCAACTATTCAAAACTACTACTAGATGCAACGACCACAAGATGATAGATGATGGTAATTTTGCATAAATATCTAATGGGAAAAAAGATTGCTATGCTGCTTGTGCATTTTTTCTCTCATATGAATATTTTTTATTTTTTTTCCTTATTTATTCTGAAAATGTGGGTTACACATGAATGATATTTTTTTTAGAACACCTATTGGTATGGCATGTAGATTCTTCAGATTTTTTTCCTTTAAGGTTCCCTCATTCATACGATTGTGAGGTTCTTTTTACGGATGTTCGACATGTGTCAATGACAAATCCAACGGCTGACTTCGACTGACTTTTCAAAAATTAAGTTATTTATATATGTGTGACTCTCTCTCTCCTCTCTCTACTCTTTCCTCAAAACCACTCTTTATTCTCTCTCTTCTCTCTGCGTAAGCAGTTTCCCAAATAAAGAGTAACTCTCACGTCTCCTCTTTCCCGCTCTCGTCTCTCTCCTCTGTTTATACCAATTTCAAAAATCAACGAAGAGCGACTCCTTTCCATTCTATATTGAAACACCACCGTCTCCTTCATGAGCTCAGAGATGCAGAGAGTTGGACGGTGGTGTTCTGTGAAGAAGAGTGGGGGCGGTGGTGTTCTTTGGCAAACCTTTGAAGCGGTGAAGCGGAATAGAAACTGAAAACGGGTGCAGAACAACACCAACACCTGAGACTGAAAACAGGGGAGGAAAAGAAATGTCCCCAACGAACTCTCCTTTCCATTCTATATTGATATAACCTGGAAAAAAAAACTTCCATAAGGTTTTTAGGTCTCAAAAATGATGCATGCTCCAAGGACCAACAAAGACGCTTCGATTTTATCAAGGTCTCAGATGCACTTGAACTTGCCCCAAATCGTTTAGGGTTTGAAAGTACGATTCAAATATTTACAATCCATTATTTCTAGATTCGTTTTTTTCAGATTTCTAATTCTTCCAATGAAGATCTCATGGTCCAAGACTCTGATTAGAAATAATTCAATATTAAGAGTAAAATTGAACACTTCCACGCTGATGATATTGTTTACGAAGGTGGGTCCTTGATTCTATTTGTTTTTTCTCAAAAATCTGAATCTCATTCAACTTCAGGATCTTTTTGAGTTGGGTTCTTTTGGTTGTTGGAAATTACGGTTTCTGATTTAAACAATATTTGATTTGGAGTTGGAGTGTTACCTTGGTGTTTGGGCGATGGATTTTAGCCAGCTGTGTTTCTCCTTGTTCTTCCCCTCTCTATCTCAGTTCTTAGTTCTCTTCTTTTTCTTCTTCTCCCTCTCAGGTCTGTTTCCCCTTAACTCCTCTTTTTCTTTAATATTACTTTTCTTATGTTAGTATTACAACAGTCTTGTTGTACCCAACCTATGCTCTGTTCTGGGTGACACTTGCAGCCAGAAAACAGTGGATTGATCTCCTTTGAATCTGCTCTAATCAATCTGAAACTTTGTATGTTGGTTACCCTCCAATGGGCGAACCTACCTGCACGGTTCCATCAGAGACCCCTTCTGGAATCAAGAGGTTATGAACTGAAGTTTCACCCAGTGTTCCCTCCCATCTGTCAAGACTAGTTGTGGAATAAACTTAGGGTTTTAGGGCTGGGAATCGTAGCCTTAATACCAGAATGGAAAATTAGTTTTTTCTCTGCAACAGAGTTTTTGTTTGCTTCTCAGGTATTTGCATCAATCAATCTCTTCCACCAAAGTTAGGGTTTTAGGTGGAAGAATGGAATAAAGTCTTTGTTCTTTGAAAATGGTATAAAGAGAGGAGAGAGACGAGAGCGGGAAAGACAAGACGTGAGAGTTACTCTTTATTTGAGAAACTGTTTACGTGGAGAGAGGAGAGAGAAGAACAGAGTGGTTTTGAGGAAAGAGTGGAGAGAGGAGAGAGAGGGAGAGTGGCTTTGAGGAAAGAGTGGAGAGAGGAGAGAGTGAGTCACACGTATATAAATAATAACTTAATTTTTGAAAAATCAGCCGTTGGATTTGTCTCTGACACATGTCGAACATCCGTAAAAGAAACCTCACACCCATATGGGTGAGGGGACCTTAGAGGAAAAAAATCCTGCGGGGAACCCTCTCCCATATCTAATATTTCTAATCGTATGTCCTAAAATTTCTAAAAATGATCAAAAAGTTGTCGAGTAATGGGTTTTGAAATTTCTACTTATTAAAAATAGGAAAAATTATGAGTACACCCCGAAAGAAATAAAAAACCTGAGGTTTCAAAAAACCACCTTGTTCACCCCCTCTATTTAAAAAAAAATAATAATAATATTTCACTTGAAATGACAATTTTACCCTCTTAATTTCCAAACCCTTTCTCCCTTGATTTACCCCCTTTCACCATCATCCCCCTTGGTTACCCAAACACCTTGGCCGAACTCCACCCTCTGCATCACCCCTGCCCCACTCCCTTTGGAGAGCTCTGTGGATGATGCAGGAAGAGAGTCACCCAATTTTCTTAGCTCAGCCTAGCATCTCTTCTCTATCCTCTTCATCCTTGAGAACACTGTGAAGTAGAATCTAAGAACAGAAGCTAATGACCTTGTGAAATCGATTCACTAGTGCAGGCAAATCTAGTAACTTTCTCTAGCTGCATTTACTCGAGTCGTTGTTAATCTCACAAACACAAGCTGCGTATATCTTGTGATACTCTTCATTGAACACATACATCAGATTCCCCAATCCCACACACTTCAAGCTCGCAAATTCCTCGTTTTCATCACTATCAAACAAGCAATTCAACAAGTCCTGAGGCATGAATGCAATCTCAGTGAACTCCATAGTCCCTTCATCGACCCTCCACAATTTAAATGATGGGCCTCTTCGGGTGTTGCAGAGACTCGTGAGGACAAGTTGGTTCGTGCAAGCCAGCAAGAACAAGAACATCACCCCAGGTGGCCTCAGTGTTTGCACTTCACTCCACAAGTGAAACTCTAGATCGAAGGAGGATACAAAGCAGGTGTGGATGCCAAAGACGAAGAATTTGCCTTTGAATAAGCAGATGTTAGACATTGAGACGAGTTTCCAGATCCGAAATCCACTGGCAATGGAGGGCAGAGCTCCCAAGTATCAATCCTAGGATCGTAGATCCTGACAGCCAAGTGACAAACTTCCATATCTTCCTTGCCCGACCTACGTTTCACCTGATTCCAGCGGAATTGGTAAGAAGACTAGAAGGGATACATTTCATATGAAGATATCTTAAACCTAGATAGAACGCATAGTTCCCAAAAATTGGCTTGAACCTCATTGATGTGCAAATACTACTGTCTTCAACTAGCGCACCATGACTGAAGATCATGCCATAACTTCCCACTCCAGTATCGGTTTGTCCTAATTCAAATTTTTCTGCAAATATGACTTAAAGATCTTCACCTTTCATGTTTTTAGTTCCTCCAAATTATGATTAGAAGGTATCTCAAAAATTCCATGAAGCTATTGCACTAACACCAAAAGACTTAGCTGCCTTAACTTGGCCATGTAGCCCCTTGTGCCATGGCTGCCATCAAGCCAGAATTGCCACAAGGATTCAGGATTCCATCTCACCACATGCAAAATATGACCTTGTACAATGCCAATACATTGATACATCATCAATATTAGGCACTAAAACCTGGATTCCCTCATCTTGCTCCTTTCTGAGCAATGATACAAAAACCTCCATATCTTCTTCATCTGATCTCGGAATGGTGTGATTTTAGTTGCATTGGAAAGAGGAACAAAGCACTACAACTCTCAAGTATATGCTCTTTTTCAATTCGGCTACTTGGCATGCCCAAATTGTCTCCAAAGTTGACCCCTCCACATGAACTTGTCAAGTCAACATGGGAAGTTGCATGTACACTATCCCCAACGTTGTTACATGTTGCCAACCATTGTACGTACAACATTGTAAGTCTATTATAGACTGCCAATTGCCTTCATACACTGCCAAATGAGTCCTGAACCTTTTGAATCAATACCATGCTACCACATATTCTGAACTCACTGCCAATGTACTTTCTGCACTGCCAAGCAACTGTTTGCCACTGCCAACTTTGCTAGAACACTTGTGATCCTTGCACATCACATCTAATGCCCTACCACACCAGTGCACTGTCTATTCACCTTTGTACTCACAGTTTCCATCTGTACTGTTGCTATGCTGACTGTACTGTACCAAGATGCACTATGTTGACAATAACCAAAATGCATGCATTATGTTGACAATAATTGCAACCAACACACAAACACTACCATCTGCACTGTGTGCCCTAACATGGTAGGCGGCAAGAAGATTTGAACCATGATGATCTCTTAATTTTGAGATAGTGCTACTTACCAACTGAGCTACCCCCTTGGGCTAACATAGTTATAGTGTCATGACATGACCAATTATTCTATACATTCTCTAAATCCGATGAGTTGAACACGAAAATGGTTGTTTTCTATCTCAATAAAAAGTATCGAGTAGAAGGGTCGCCTTAGAGACAAATACCTCGACAATTCATTTGAAAGTTAAGTCTTCACCCAAAATTCAGTTTTTCTTCAAGTGTATTAATAATGGATAGCTCACAAAGGACTTGGTTCTTCAATTGTTAACGATTGATCCTCTGTGTCCATTATGTAATATGCACAACGAGACTTTTTCACCTTTTTTTCATCAACTCAATCTCAAAGAGGATTAAGCTAGCAAGTCTTCTAGGGTAGTGACCAACAAGATTGACGTAAACTTTTTTGTTTTTTGCTAAAGATTAGCAAAAGTATATTAACAAAAGATAATGAATATAGTACAAGATAATGAGAAACATCGTTGATCCACTACTCCACCTTTGACATGGCCATCAGAAGAGAAGTGAATCAATCAAAGGAGAAGTAAAACTCATAAAAATCTATATCCGGGGTCTCATTTGAGCATCCCAATTAACATCATGAAGAATAAAATGAGGGACTGACTCCCAAACCGTTTCAAAAAATAATGAGTTTTCAAAATCGGATTTGAAAAGTTTTAATCATGGAATCTATAATTCTGTTCTTCACCTAGTTTGAAAGCAATTGTTTTTTCTTTAAGAGAAAATGATGCGTACCACCCCTGTAGTTTGCCTAAAATCAGAAAAAAGCCCAAAGTTTCGCTAACATGACTCGTACACCCATCTTATTGATAAAAAAACTACAAAATTAACAGGTCGTTAGAATGAAACTGCTAAGTGATGACATCATCGCTTTATTTCAATTGAAAACCCTAAACTACCCTCTTCAAACAAAATAAAATAGAACTTAAATTTCCCAAACCCCAATCATGGCAGTCAACCTCATCCTCAATCCCATCCCTACCTAAGTCAAATCCTAACCCAGTAATGGTCCCCGGCTCGCCCATGGCTGAATCTACAAAGTGAGATAGTACGCCTGAAATATCAGGCTTCCCTCTCGGTCAAACCATACTTCCCTCTATGAGCTCAAATAGCCCCTAACCGAGTCTCCTATTTTCCTATGTAAGACGAAATTCCCAAGTCTGATTTCTATCTTTGGGGACATTTAAAACTGGATCCAAGTATGGGTGATCATCAAGAGTTTCTTCAAGATTCTTGGTGTAGTCATGGTGGTGGTCGCGGAGTGGTTCTACGGCATAGTACTGGGCGTTTCTTGGTTGCATAGAGTATTCCTGGTTTTCGTTTCTCTCCTTCAGCTATGGAAGCTGAAGCTTTATGTGATAGTCTCCTATTTGCTCACCGTTTGGGCATGCAATACTTGGTTGTTTTCTCTGATTGCCAGGCTTTAGTGGAGGTAAAGGAAGGAGAGTGCATCCCAGACATCCTTAGCAGTTTTGTGACCAAGGATATAGGAAGAAAGGGATTGATGTAGAGTTGCATTAATACAAGCACGAACAAAATGATCTGTCTTACGCCAGGTTTGATTGGCAGGGTTGGGAGAAGCAGGTAGATCAGCAATAGCAACTGTGGTGAGTGGTGGTGCAACAACGGTTCCATCAACATGACCCATAAGGTCACAGCTAATGAAAATAGATTTAAGTTGTTCTCGCCAGAGAAGGTAGTTTGTGCCATCGAGCTTCACGGCAACCAAATTGGATAGGTGGGTGATGGGGAAGGAAGGAGATGAAGCACTATTGACCATGAGGAAGATGTAAAGAGAAGTAAAAAAAAAGATTTAGTTTCAAAGGATCGTTAGAGGCTCTGATACCATAAAAGAAGAAAAGTTTGTATTGTATTCACCGTGTAGAATACGGTGGATATTATATTGTATTTATAATGAAGTTGATACATGATAAGGGCAAGAGCTCAGTTACATTTAAATAGATTACATGATAAGAGTAAGGGAACTACCTATACACGGTTTCAGTTAGAGTTATCTTGTGTAACAAGAGTTTGTTAGACACAAGATAATCACAAGTGTCAAGAGTTATCTTGACTTAACCGTGTGTATCTTATCAGGAGGCCTTACATTCTTCTTCTTGTATGGTTGATCGGGCTACATGGGATCTAGTAGTGGATATAAAGTCTCTTGTTTGTCGATTTTCGTCTGTTTTGTTTCATTACATTCCTCGCAAGCTTAACTCTGAAGCTCATTATTTTGCTGTAAGAGCTTCGAATTTGTTTCTCTCAAATGTTTGGTGGTTAGTCCCCCCCCTCCTATTCCGCTTGTACTTCCAGTTCCTCTTTGGAATTCTTTCCAGGAGAGTTTTGAATAATAAATCATAGTACTATTTTATTCAAAAAAAGTTGAATGTGAGAAACTCCTAAGTTTAGGGGATTTCTGTTTCGGCCATTGATTAAGGCAAAAGGGGATAATGGCATGGAGAGGTTGAGAATCCTCTGATTTTCTGGGGTCCTTTGCGTCCCTCCTGTTCATTTCATAGTTACTAGAACCTTTCGCTTGATACGTTCTACTGTGTTTCGATTTTTTGTTTGAATATTGTGAATCTTTGTTTAGATTGTTGCATTTAGATCATTTTTTTTTTTTTTTGTAATCGTGAAGTTAGGACTGGTCCAAGATTTTTTTTTCAAAAGGCTTCCTTTTAAGAGCAGTCTGATTTCTCATCTTCATTCTCTTCTGAGGCTATTATATTGGGTCATTATTTGATGTGAGAAAGAACTCTTATCCCAAAAAGAGAATTAGTAAGTAGCTGGTTCAATTCAAGTGTGCCGTATAACTGGATTAACATAGGATGTGTGGGTCTTAGAGTCCATCCGATAGACCTGCCATGGCTGCCTTCTGTGCTCCCTTTTTCGAGCTGCAGTGGGGAATTTTGAAATCTGAATGTTCCTAAATCTTAGCCATCGTGCCCTCTCTAGTCATCCTCACTAGGCCTGGCAGCCCTGATATCTTCTCCACTGGCGCCGTTGGTTCTCCTCTTCTTCGCATGGAGACAGGGATGAAGGTTAGATTTGGGGAGGATGAAGACATTCCAAACGATAGGTTTTAATCACTAACATGTATCAGTGTCATTTCAAGTGCAAATTATATCACACTTTATCACTTAACTGTCAGTTTCAAATGGACTATTAATTTTGTGCTTTTTATTAAATCAAGGGAAATAAGACAATTTTTTGAAACCTCGGGTTTATTACTACTTTAGTCAAAGTACAGGGATTGTACACGTAATTTTTCCTTTATTTAATAATGAAACCTCTCCCCCAACATTTGATGTCTCTCATCTAACAATGGATTTCTTGTCACTCTAACTAGCCTCTTGAATCTGATCCTACTACCTCTTGAGGATGACTTTGTCCAATTAAAACCAATAGATAGTCAAAACCTAATCATCATCGATTTTAACTTCTTGGAGCAGACCAGAGAAGCAAGATGAGGCATCTTGCCTCCTCTTGGGAAATGATGAAATCTATATACTATTTGATTATGTATTGCTCGGCTCAACAGCTGAAGCTGAAGTCATTGAATAAGGAATCAAAGATGCAACAGAAAAAGGCATCTGAATGTATAAAAATCTGGATAAACTCTACTCAATTGGAAAGGTGGTTATAGCTTGATCTTTCTAATCGGATGTAAATTTATAATTATTTATAGGTTCTAATGAAACGCATTAAATCAAACTTTTTAAGTTTTAACTTATCTCATATTAGACTGATTCAATCTAACGCTCATACACTAGATCAAGAGTTCAAATCCTCCACCGTACTGTAGGATGTATGATGCACATCTTGCGGTAGAGAAGAGGCCACATGACACATATGACACACATGGCCTTTACTATGTCGCAGGATATGCACCACACACCCTGCAGTACGGCAGAAGATTTTTATTGCTTGACCAAACCCCATTGGACACAACATTTGATTTCAAAAGGATACTAGAGAAATACTTATAGTGTGCAAAAACGTAAGTTAATGTAATTACTCTTACCAAGAGGAAGCTTTTAATGATTTCATCGGTGTAGTAATCTGGCTCCCTGTGTTGTAACGAGAGGAGAACATCCATCATCGTCTTCATCTCTCCTTCTTCTGCCAAAGAAGTATAATTGTGACTGTTCCGATGCTCGTTTATCAAACGCTGCAACAACACATCTGCTTTCCTATGCAAGGCTTTCATCCTCTTCTCCAACCCATTCCAATCAACAAAACTCAAACTCGGAAAGAAATCACCCAAATTGGGTATACCACTAACTTCAAAAATCTCACTTGTAATTTGTTGGAACTGTTTAGCTTCCTTCAAACCCACTTCATCCTTGCAGTACTGCTTCCCTGAGATCATTCTCATTATAACATTAAACGAAAGATCTGAAAACCTTGATTTTAGCTCCACTTTAACAAAATCTTCACACAAAACTCTGTAAAGATCCTTAATTAACAATCTCACCTCTTCTGGTCGGAGATCTGAAAAGATGTTGAGACGGGTTGAGGAGAAGAGCTCAATTGTTGAGAGGCGGCGGAGGTTCCGCCAATGAGATCCATAAGAAGAAGCCCCAAGTGAGGTGTAATTGTACATATGCTTTCCTACCAGAAGTTGGGGTCTATTTGCAAATATGATATCGTTCTTTGTGAAGCATTCTTCGACGGCCGAAGGAGAAGTGATTAGAAGCACAGGGCGGGATCCGAAGTGAAGATAGAGGATGGGACCATATTGATCGGAAAGATGGTGAAGCGATCGGTGGAGAGGTTCTTTCAGGATATGGAGATGACCAATGATCGGAAAGGCTAATGGGCTTGGTGGTAAGTTCTTATTATTACGCTTTCTTTGTTTATGTAGCAAGAAAGTAACAGAGACGAAGAGGATGAAGGAGAACAGAACCACATAGAACCAGAATTGTTCCATTGTCAATTTAATCACCTCTATTGTCTTGAATTGCTTTGTTTCTGTGTATTTTTCCACTATATATAGAATTATATAGAAATGGAATTTCTGTCCATCCTTATCTTCAATCATTATTGCGGTATAGATTTTGCAACATTAAAGTCCCAGTCAAAATTTGGTGCTTGCCAACAAATTTTGAGGCCTAGGACTACAGGTGTCTGTACTCCTCATTATTGCCCATAACGCCGTGTTTGCTATGCATTACCATTCTACAGATTCCACATTTTGAATACATGTTGGCTAACGTGCAGTCTTGATTTTAGAATGCATGTCAGCATTTCGTCAAATAACTTGTAGGCAACCTGAGATACCCAGCTAAATCGACTAAAATCGGTGGATTATAATAAAAAGCTGACTCTCCGATTCTAGCCTTGAAGGAAGCTTTCCCCTTATGAGTTTGGAGGAGATCCAACCCGCCATTATCGTATGAACAATAAGATGTAGAGCTTCATATAACTTCCCTCACCTTCACACACATGAGACCATCAGAACGAGAATATAGAATGGACCAAATATGGCATTCTAGAATGGACCTCGTTCTTGGACACATTCCGAGATCTGAGAACGAGAATGCAAAACAAACAACATTTTTCATATTTCAGAATGTGTTCTTGATGCAGAATGCTTACCAAACACAGCCTTATAGCAGTACACATCCATTGAAAATATATTTGATAAATCATATTCAGAGCAACAATGACTTTGGAATTACAACAAGCATGGCTTGAAACAGAGTTGAAATTGTAATGTAGTTGGGAAAGGGAAAGGCCTAGTTGAGTTAAATGGAGCTGTGAACCCAAACTGTCCAATGTGGCACTGAACTTTTTTTCTTGGGTGAATGTGGCACTGAACTTAGTATTGGCTACAGAGTTGCATTTTATTTCAAGGGACAATATTCTCTGGCTCAATGCAGAAGTGATCTTTTAATAGGACAACAAGATCTTATACAGATTAAGGTTCTTGGAGGACTAGTAGCATCCAATCATTGTGAAGTCTGATTGGTGGCTAGCTCATGAGAAAGAAAAAGATTTTTACGGTCTGTTTGATGAATTCAAAATTCAATTTATTTGTAGCTCATTGATTCTGTTGCATCAAATACCCTTTTCTCATGAAGCTTCTTCAATAGTTAAGCTTAAAACCTTCTCTGTGGTAAACTCAAAAGCAGGTCCAAAATGTATATATGGCTTGTGCTGATGGCCAAGTTCTACATTTAGTCATTTCCGCTTGAGAAAGAAGATAGAACCTAGAGCACCGGTCATTACAGTGGACATTTATATTATATAATGCTGCAACCAAAATTATTCAGTATTTCTATTTATATTTGCTACTCCAGAATAGAGAAAGAAGAATTCCTTCTGTTGTTCCTTAGACTCCATTTGGTTGCATGGGAAATTAAAGAGAAGGGAAGTGAAATTTTTAAACTTAAATAGGAAACTTTTGTAATCATTACTCCATGTGACTATATTACTCACTCCAAATCATTCCATATTTGGTTATTAAATTTCACTTTAATTTGCATCCAATTCCTTTTGGTTTAAAAAGTAAAATAAAAATTACATGTAAAATGTATCATTACTATATATGGTATGAAATTTTAGTAGTTTATACAATCACATGGTGTAATTATTACAAAATTTCTTTTTAAGGTATGAAAATTTTCACTTCCCTTCCCTTTTATTCCCCTTGCAACCGAACATAGCCTTACCTCTGAACTTCTGCTGCAATTCACCATTGAATGGTTATCAGAAATCTCCATGTCTTTTGCCAAGGTAAAGGTAGACTTTTTAGGTATTGAGGGAAGGAATCAAGCGCCCTCCCCTGCGGCGCCAAACATATTCACACACTCGAAAAAACAAGCTCACTAAGTGTGAGAAAAATGGATAGACAGACAAACACATAATAAAAAGATGAAAATTGTGTCATATGACTCGATGTTATAATATTCTATCAATGCAATATTCCAATTACAGAGTACCCCATTATATTCATAAACTTCTAGCAATCTCACATTGTATTTTCAAGATTATTAAATATGATAGAAACAAATAAATATCACTAAAATCAAACAATAAAAAAATATAATAATAATTTAACTCATGTTAGAACTCATGAGAAAGAGAGAGTCGATAGAGGAAGAACACAAAGCTCCTACATCCACTCTAAAGATATTTCTCAATATTCAATCTTGGTATAATTATTTAAGGTATTTATGATAATAAGTGGTGGCTCTCGTGAGAGTTTCTCAAAATAATTTATTCCATTTGCTGTAGCTTAACTAAGATAAACATTGCCAGCACGTTGTTGTGTGGAGCAATCTTCTATTGTAGGAAAGCTATCTTGATAGCCTAGAACCCAGCCTTGATTGTGTGTCATTACCTTATCATCGGTGGAGATCCTCTTGAGAGGTAAATTCTGCTGATGCGATGATGACATAGCATTATCATCTCTAACACTCCCCCTCAATCGAAAAGGGGGTGGAAGCACCTTGAGATTGGTCTTGAGTAGACAAAACCGTTGATGAGAGAGTGGCTTGGTAAAGACATCAGCAATCTGATCTTTGGTTGAAATGAACCGAACCTCCAATGATCCTTTCAAAACCTTGTCCTTGACAAAGTGGAAGTCAATTTCCACATGCTTTGTACGGGCATAAAAAATCGGGTTTGCTGTGAGATATGTGGCCCCTACATTGTCGCACCATAAGATGGGAGCCTGTAGAAGAAAAATATGCATTTCCTTAAGTAGAGACTGCAGCCAGGTGAGTTTGGCTGCAATGTTTGCCAAGGCCCTGTACTCAGATTCTAGGCTGGAGCGTGCAATTGTAGCTTGCTTGCGTGAACTCCAAGAGATTAAGTTAGTTCCATGAAATATAGCATACCCCCTAGTGGATTTTCTATCATCAGGGCACCCCGCCCAGTCAGCATCAGAGTAGGCAAGTAACTGCATCACATTCTGTTTGGCCAGGAATAGTCCATGATCAGTTGTCCCTCTCAGGTATCGTACAATTCGTTTCACTACAGACCAATGGTCTGTGGTTGGACAATGCATGAATTGACAAACTTTATTGACCGCAAACTGAATATCTGGTCGAGTTAATGTTGCATACTGTAAAGCACCCACTGTGCTACGATACAGTGTTGCATCATGCATTGGCTCCCTGGAATGCTTCGATAGTGAAGGAGAGACAGCCATGGTGTAATAATAGATTTTGAATCTTCCATGTGAGTTCTTTTGAGTAAATCCAAAATGTATTGCTTCTGCGATAGTAGTGGGCCACTGGAGTTGCGGTGGACACCCACTCCTAAAAAATAATAAAGGGGACCTAGATCTTTAACTGCAAAGGCGGAAGACATTGTTTGAATAAATGCAGTGAGAAACTTAGCATTGTTCCCTGTGATGATTATATCATCAACATAGATGAGTATGTAGATGGTTACCCCGCTCTTGTGATAGATAAACAATGATGTATCTATTTTTGAACCAATGAATTCTTTTTCCAGAAGAAATGAACTCAAATGGTCAAACCAAGCACGGGGTGCCTGTTTGAGGCTGTAAAGTGAATGATGTAGCCGACAAACATGATTAGGGTGCACTGGATCTATGAAACCAGGCGGTTGAGCCATAAATACCTCCTCAGTAAGGAGCCCATGAAGGAAGGCATTTTGGAAGTCAAGCTGACAAATGGGCCAGTTATTTGAAATAGCTATAGAAAGGACGAGGCGTATTGTGGTGGGCTTGATTACAGGACTAAACGTTTCAGTATAGTCCAGCCCTTCCTGTTGATTATATCCCTTCGCAACTAGGCCAGCCTTATAACAATCCAAGGTCCCGTCTGCCTTCCATTTGATCTGATAAAGCCACTTGCACCCGACAATGTTCATTGATTTGGTAGGTGGTACTAATGTCCAGGTTCCATTCTTGATTAATGCAGTGAACTCGGTATCCATGGCTTTGCGCCATTCAGAGGATTTAGATGCCGTTGTAAAAGAGGTTGGTTCAATCTCTGCAGGAGAACTGGTTACATTGTAGACCTTGGGCCGGCGGGTACCATCTTGGTTTCTTGTAATCATAGGGTGACGGGTAGGTGGAGGAGTTGGAGGGGGTATATCCATCATGGGGGTGGATGGAGAGATGGATGGTGGGGTTATAATTGGTGATGGATTTAGTATTGGAGAAGTGGGTGGTAGTGATACAATAGGTTCTTGGTTTCTAAGCGGAGAGGTGGGTGGCTGATTTGGTGCTTGAGAGTGATGAGTGATTAATGGCCAATTGATAATGGGTGGCGGTCCCAATATAGATGATTGGTTGGTGGGGTGGAGTGGTGGTAATGGTATATCTCGAAGTGGAAACTGTTCCTCATCAAATACAACATGGCGCGAGATAATGTTTTTCTTCAATTCCATATTGTAGTAGATATATCCGCGACGGCGGGCACTATACCCCAAGAACACATGCAACCCTGATCTATAATCCATTTTATGTTGATTGAATGGGCGCAAGAGAGGATAACATGCACATCCAAAGACTCTCAATTGATCATATGTCGGATGCACCCCATGCAGCCAAAAAATAGGAGAAACATTTTTGAGTGTCAACGTTGGAAGCCAATTAATTAGGAAGACCACGGTCTCAAAAGCATATGTGCAAGTAAGGCTAGACCAGCCTCTACTATTTGACGATGGCGCCGCTCAATAGCACCATTTTGTTCATGGGTGTGAAGACACGACATCTTATGTTCGATGCCAGCTTCTTTGAGCAATGTGGAAACCGTACCGTATTCTCCACCCCAGTCACTGTGAAAGCGCTTGATTTTCCTGTCAAATAGATTCTCAACAAGGATTCTAAAATTGCGAAAAATATTAACAACCTCTGATTTGAATATTAAGGGGTATAGCCAAATAAATTTGCTATAATCATCAAGGAAAATTACGTAATAACGGTACCCATCAACCGATGGAACTGGAGAGGGACCGCAGAGATCAGAATACACAAGATCAAGTGCCCCTTTTGAAATAGTAGTAGATTTATTGAAGGGTAATTTATGCCCCTTCCCTTTCTGACATGCCTCACAAATTAAATGAATAGAGTCCTTATTTATTGGCAAATCAAGCTTATTTATAATATGCTTCACTAAATGGGGTGCAGGGTGGCCTAGTCTGTTATGCCATTGCCCAATAGATGTTCTTTCGCCCAAAAAGGCCTTTGCATTACACCTGCCATCCTCCTTATTTAGTACCAATTGGTACAACCCATCTTTCTTTGGCCCTTGAAGTAGAGGCTTCCCCGTGCGGCGGTCCTTGCCAAGAAAAAAGTTAGGATGGAACTCAAAGATTGTGTTATTATCGCGAGTAAACTATGACACAGAAAGCAAGTTATGAGAAATGGCTGGAACATGCAAGATTTGAAATCTTTGAACTACCAGTGTGTAAGATGTGCAAACCTGTGTCATCCCCAATTTGGACATTTTCTGCTCTGGTGTATGGTTTGGAGAGATTCAGATTGGCCAAATCCGCAGTAAGGTGGTGGGTTGCTCCAGAATTGGGAACCCAAATGCTTTCATGAGCAGAGGGGGGTAATCAGCCAGATTCGCAGAAGGAGGGTTGACAAATCCAGTGTGAAAGGCGTGATTAAAACGCTGTCTACAATCAACAGCCTGATGGCCCATTTTTTGACAGATTTGGCATTATGAACCAGCATTACCATTCCCATGTGCACCACGGTTAGAACCATGGCCAGAATTAAAGGAACCATTATGTCCAGAATTAAAAGAACCACCATTTCCAGAATTAAAAGAGCCACCATATCTTCCACGATTAGAACCACCATACCTGTCGTGACCATTGCCGCGATAGGGGCGACCTCCCCCGCGGTTCAGGGTATTGCTTGCAAAATTAGCGGTTGGAGAAGAGAAAATGGGAGCCCCCAAATCATCCTTCAAACCTGGGTAAGAAGCATACCTCTGAGATCGTTGTAAGTAATAGGGGTTCCTCGTGTGGATACGGCGGTTACAAACGCCGCGTATTCAACACCTAATCCGTTGAGGATATGGAGACAAATATCTTCATTTGCCACTGGTCTACCAGCAGCAGCAAGCTGGTCACAAAGACTTTTAATCTGAAGGAGATACTCATGAATACTCAGAGATCCACGTCGTGTCTGCTGAAGCTGGAGCCAAAGTTGCATTAAACGAGCGGAGGAAGTGGTTGTGTAAAGATGTTCCAGACTGGTCCAGACATCAGCAGAGGTAGTGCACCCTATAACTTGGCCATGCACAGAATCTGTAAGTGACGCTAGCAACCAACAGAGGAGCATTTGATCCTGGCAATTCCAGGTAACAAAATCTGGGTTGGTGATAGGGGTATCAGTAGAAGAAGATGACGATGTTGGGGGCATCGTAGAGGACGGACAGATGTTGGATCCATCAATAAAACCAAACAGATCATAGCTCTTCAAAAGTGGAACAAGTTGGGATCGCCATAGCAGGTAATTGTTTTCAAAGAGCTTAATGGATATGAGATTATGGAAGGATGAAGAGGAGGTGGTTATGAGTGGAGAAGGAATGGGCACAGTAGCAGAGGTAAGATTCCCAGTCGATCCTTGGGCTCTGATACCATGTTAGAACTCATGCTGTAGAGAAAGAGAGAGTGAGAAGGATAGAGGAAGAACACAAAAGCTTTGAGTGGTTCGGTTAAGATAACCTACATCCATTGTAAAGGATATTTCTCAATATTCAATCCTTTGGTATACAGTCCTATTTAAGGACGATTTCCCTTGGTTATTTACAGTAATAAGTGATGGCTCTCTTAAGAGTTTCTCAAAATAATTTATTCCATTTGCTGTAGCTTTACTAAGATAAACATTGCCAGCACGTTCTAGTGTGGATCAATCTTCTATTGTAGGAAAGCTATCTTGACAGCCTAGAACCCAGCCTTGATTGTGTGTCATTGCCTTATCATCGGTGGAGATCCTCTTAAGAGGTAAATTCTGCTGATGTGATGATGACATAGCATTATCATCTCTAACAAGGAACAAGAAATTGAATGATTCTCTTACCTCCTAATCCTATAATATCACCACAAACTATACCTGGGTTGGGGTGCTAATTGCTAATGTAGATATGGGAGCTGCAGCAAGTCAGTGTCGAAATAGAATGAGCAGATAAGAGTAGATGATGTAAAACAGAGATCCACCAAAGAAGTTGGACAAGCTCAGCCACCAGAGCTAGGAAAGTTTCATTCTTGCAGCACTACTTACTGAAAGAATAACAAGCTCTAGATCAAAGTCCTCTGCTGAAACATCACCGAGATTTCTGCTCTGACTAAAAGTCATTTGTTGAAATTTTCTCGTCCACTGAAGTCTTCATCCTTGTGGCACCTGATCGGCTGTTATGATGCATCCCAACTTTAACCTTGGAGTTTTATATTTTTTGCCTATTTAAGTTAAAAAAAAAAAAAAAAAAAAAGGTGGAAAAAACAGAAATTTTACCATATGAAGAAAATTTTGAAATCTACCCCGGAAAAAAAAAAAAAATTTTGTTAATTTTTTGGACAACCAGAATATCAAACAAAGCCTTAGTATGGAAGAGACTGTAAAGTGGAAGCATTTATACAATTAGCTGCTTAAGAGAATAGATTGCAGCCAAACTGAAACTGAAACATATATTGTGAAGACAGTTCTCACACTCACTATTTGAACTAAGGGAAGCAGTTTTCTGTACGGGAGTATGGTCTACGCCAGCACTCCCATATGTCTATCTCTCTCCTCCTTAAAACAAGGGGGCAGAGATGTCTTTTCACATGGGAAGGAGAGAGATAGACTCATAGGAGTGCTGGCGTAGGCCACACTCCCGGACAGAGAACTTTCTCCCTTGAACTAATTACACCAATACTGCATTAAAAATCAAACCAAAATATATTTGCAAGATTCTTGGAATTGTCATTCTGAGCACATAACTACCATAATAATAAAGGGATAAACTGATTAGAAGATGGAAACCAGAAATAAAGCCATCTGCTATCTAGTGACTGAAAGGATTTAGTACAAAAGGATATATATGTAACTAATGTAGTCTTTATTTACTAGCATTGTTGCTCTTAGCATGAGCCTTTATGTCTTTCAGCAGCTTAATTAGATCTACTATTGTGGATCTCTCACTCAGTTGTTTTTTCTACATGTCTCCCTGACTATATATCGGTGTACTAGATTCGTTTGATCGTGAATGAAAGAGGGTCAACACAGAATCCACTGCCCTACTAGAGAATATCAAGAGAGAATGTTTACATGTGATTGGATAGAAATAAGGATCTACTAACCTCTTTATAAAGTGTAAATAAATTATTATTGGATTTACCAAAAAAACTATTTTTGAAAAATAATATTATTTATTAATAATGTTATTTTATTAAATGCTTTGAATAATGCTTTCGTCAAATCGTTGACACTGGACAAGCATGTTCGATGGGTTGGGATTTGACATTAATAAATTTACATGCTCTATAGTCCATTATGTGAAATTGTTTAGTGGAGAGATTGATTTGCAAATTAATTGGAGTAATTTATGAATTTTTGATTATTTTGGGGAGTTAATGGTATTAACTTATCTTGTATATATTTTAATAATATATTAAATAGATTAATGGATATTATAAAATGGGGCGTTGTTCTCTGTGCCGCAGCGTAGGCTGCACCCAGGCACATGGGGGTGGGCACAATGACCACCTTGCCCCCCTGAGTGGCAGGCCCATGTGCATGGGCGCAGCCTGCGCTATGACACAGAAAACATTCTCCCTTATAAAATATATGGACAACATAAGAAATGAAATAGAATACTACCTCTTCCCTCTTTATAGCGAACAAGGACACTTGTCATTGAAGGGAATGACAAATTAAATAAATATGGGATTAAGAATCTCAAATCCGCACAAACAAGGAAGCTCTTCTCTAAAGTGGGCAACCTTGCTATTGATAAAAATGAAAGAGAGAGAGTCGACCACTATTTGGCCTCTCCCTCCCACAATTTCTCCTTCCTCCCCTTTGCATGTGGTTGGTGTGTTAGGGTTTTGGAAACCTTACAAGTGAGAGAAAGTGTGTGTACTCCCTTCGAACGAAATGGTTGTGATGTTCATAGTGAAAAAAACGTTAAGATTGTGTGCAGGAAATACACTTGCGATTCTTAGGTAACCTGTTTACCCCTTCCCCATTAATGTTTGTACAAAAAAACCTCAGGATATTGATCCAATCCTCCGTTGCATCTAGTGTCGTTCTCCAACAATGTTATTAGAGCTATGCCTATTCTATGTGAGGTTTTATGATTCCTATTTGCATTCTTATAATCCTTCAACTTAAATAAAAAAAGGGTTTTTCGGCTGCTTATTGGCCAGCAGGCAGAAGGTAACCTTAATGACCCACCTCATCCAACTGGTTTTAGGCGTCGGGCTCCTCTCCAAGGAGGCTGAGCATCTAGGGAGACATTCGACAGCTTGGTGGGTTAGGCACGCGCCGAGATGTGTGCCTGCACTCCTAGCCGTTGGATGCTCCTCAGGCGATGCCCTTTCTAGAGAGGAACCGGATCCTAGTTTTAGCAGGTTCGACCATGTTGGGCTCCTCTCAAGTGACCCCCAACACCCAAGGAGTGGCCAGTGAGCATCCAACAGCTGGGCTGAATTTAGGAAACACCACCAAGTAGAGGTCTTTTTCCTATAAACAAATAACCTACGAGGTTTAGCCCATCTTAACTTATGTTGAATTTCGTTCTAATAGGTGGGCTTAAAAGCTCATGCTCATCATTTTTTTAACACCGTTTTTTTTCTTTTTATTTTTTATTTTATTGAATAAGTTGTAGGTTATATGTCTTATTGAAATGTTTAGTGGGCTTAGGCCCAATAATGTTTAGACATTAAAGTTCTTTTCTTTGTTTGGGTTATGTGGACCTAATCCGCTTAGGCCTAGCTAACCCCCAACCCAGGCTAGTCCATTCTTTTTAATTGACTTTAGCTCTTTCAAAAAACAGTGTTGGAGCTCTCTTTTAGAAACAGTTTGGGCCTATTTTTGAAACTTGTTTTGGGCTGACTTTAAAAACTGTTTTAAGAAATAATAAAAACCCATAATGGGCCAAGGTGCACTATGTGGTGGCCCCTACATGTAAGACTCAGAAATTATTTTATTATTTTTTCTGACATTAAAGAGTTAAAAGTTAAAGGACTTAGTCTAGGGTATTCTGTGTGGGCCATTAAGTGTGAAATGTTGTTTTGGGCCCATAGTGACTTTATAGGGGATTTTGTGTCAGGCATGTTTGTGCATGATGTGTTGGGCCCACATAAATTGTGCATCATTGTGTAAGGTTCCCAACTACTCTCTCAAACCTCTCGTGGGTAAGATTGCCAAGACACAATCCAAAAGAGCCAAACATCAACAACAAGCGGAACAAATTACTCAGAGCCTGGAATCTCTATCCTCTCTGGTGCATTTTTCAAAGGATGGCCCCTTGTTTGTTAGGGGAAATCAACACCAGGTGAAATCATGAAGCTGGTCAGCTGAAATTGTCAAGGTCTGGGGAGACCCTTGACAATTCGATCGCTTCTCAACCTCTCCCATTTGATTCAACCTGATATCATATTTTTTATGGGGACAAAGAGTAACAGAGCAAAGATCAACAGAGCGGATCGTAAATTGAGGCTACCTAATTCTTTCAGTATTGATCACATTGGGGTTATCGGAGGTCTAACTGTCCTATGGGACCATCATCTTCAAATTAATATTCTCCAAGCTGTCAATCGGATTATTGACACTGAGGTAAGATGTGCTAGCCTACCTTCCTTTTTTCTAAATTTTGTCTATGGTGACCTTGTGAAAGATCAGAGACAAAAGGTCTGGGATAAGCTTATATCCATCGGTCTTAAATTCTTAATCGACAAGGGAAGTGGGCTTGTGTTAGAGACTTTAACTCATTTGTTGCATGGCCCAAAATGAGAGGGGGGGGGGGGCTCTAGGGGATCACATGATATGGCTCAATTTTGGAACATTCTTGACTCTTTCCAGCTCATGGACCTAGGGACTCAAGGTCCTTTATTCACTTGGAACAACAAATGTAAGAAGACTTCCAACATCAGAATCCAACTCGATCAGGCTCTATCGAATAAAAATTGGTGAAGTTCTTTCGGTGAAGTGATCGCTTTTTTCAAATCAATTGTGGGTTCAGATCACTTTCCTTTGGTCATAAACACGGAAGGAGGAAGATCCTCGGGAACCAAGCCATTTCGATTCGAATCAATGTGGTTTTCTCACCCCAAGTGTAGAAATACAACCAACAGAGCTTGGTCCATTGCAACTATTGGTAGTGCAAGTGATACTCTCCAGCAAAAATCTGCCAAATTGTAAGACGATTTTTCAGCCTGGAATAGGCACTCTTTCGGTAATGTTCAACGTAAGATTGCGTCCCTCCTTTCTGGAACTAAGCACTCTACAAGATAACCCGTCTAAACCAAATCAAGTGAGAGAGAAAGATATTCAGGGGCTTTGGGACATCGAGCTTCAGTAAGAGGAAGAGCTTTGGCATTAGAAATCGAGGGTTCTGTGGTTGAAATGCAGAGACCGCAATACTAAATGTTTTCATGCCACTACCCTCCAACGGCGCAACCGAAACAAGATCCTTAAGCTTCGGCTTGCTTCCGATTGTTGGTCTTGAAATGAGCAGGAGATTTTAAGAGAGGTAATTCAGCAATACAATGCCATCTTTACTAGTGAGGGGATTGATGAGACCACTCTTGAACCTGTTCTACAATCCATTTCTCCAAAGGTGACCTCCTCGGACAACAAATTCTTGTGTCAAATTCTTGATTAAAAAGAAATTAAGGTGGCGTTGGACACTATGACACCTCTTAAGTCTCTCGGACCAAATAGTTTTCCTCCCACATTCTATCAACGCTATTGGGATCTAGTGGAAGTGGACATCTGTAAGTTCGTTCAAGAGTTTTTTATTAGTGGTATTATGCTTCGTAATTACAATGCTACTATGCTTTGTCTTATCCCTAAAACTGATCAACTGGAAACAGTTGATAACTTTCGGCCGATTAGTTTTTGTAATGTAGCCATCAAGATTGCCACAAAAGTTATTGTTTCCCATTTGAAAGATGTTTTGGATGCAGTCATATCTCCAACTCAGTCAACCTTCGTTCCGGAGAGGCGTATTTTGGATAACATTCTTCTTGCTCATGAAGCCTTCCATTATATCAAAAACAAAAAGAAGGGTAAGAAGAAACTCATTGCTTTCAAATTGGATATGAAAAAGGCCTATGACCAACTAGAATGGAACTTTATAGAGAAAGTTCTTCTCCAGCTAGGTTTCTATGTGAAATGGGTGAATATGATTATGTGAGGCATCTCCTCGGTATCTTATAGCATGCTCATCAATGGCTTTGTTCGAGGCATCATCAACCCCTCTCAAGGTATCCGTCAAAGCGACCCTTTGTCTCCTGCCATCTTTGTTTTATGCGCTCAAGCTCTTAGTTCTGTGATTAACAAGGCGGAGATGGAAGGTCTCATCCATGGCATGAGGGTAAGAAATCGGTCCTCTCATATTTCCCGATGATACTCTTCTATTTTCAAAGGTATCTTTGCAGGAGATCCATAATATTATGGCACATTTAGACATTTACTATCAAGCTAGTGGCCAACAAATCAATCTTCAAAAGTTCACTATTATCTTCAGTCCTAATACAGCCCCCCATTTCAAAAGATGGTTCTCTCGTATCTTGAAGATTCCTTACGGTGCTCCTCCCAAGAAGTACCTCAGTTTGCCCTCCCAATTTGGCACTTCTAAACTTGAGTTATTAGTAGGGTAAACGAAAAGACTCAGAGTAAGCTTCAGGGGTGGAAATGGAATCTTCTCTCCCACTCTGGAAAAGAGGTGATGCTCAAGTCGTTGTCCTTATCCATAAACAACTTTGTAGCTTCTCATCACTCCAAGATAAAACAAGCTGCAACACATTTTTTTTTGGAGAGACAGAGAGGACATGCACAAGATTTGTTGGATTTCCTGGGAGAGGTTATGTAGATACAAGGAGAAAGGTGGCTTAGGCTTTCGTGATTCGGCTCTTCAAAATCAAGCCTTGTTGAGTAAGCTTGCTTGGAGACTGTGGAAATTTCTGACATTGAATTGGGCCTCTTATATAAAATAAATTTATTTCTCGAACTCGGATTTCCTTCATACCTAGCTAGGCTCCAATCCATCTTGGGCATGGTGTATCATCCTTGAAGGTTGAAAAACCCTCCAAGTTGGTCTATTATGGCTTATTGGTTCAAGTGATAATATTCATATTTGGAAAAATTAATTGATCCCCTCTTCCCCAACCTTTAAGAACAAAGAGGAGTTTTGGTTTCGGATCTCATCGACTAGGAGAACAGGATTTGGAAATTGGAGCTACTTCAGGAGCTATTCCACCCAACCGATTGTTGTCATTACAAAGATTAAGCTAAGATTGTTACCCTCTCCTGATTCTCAGGTTTGGGAGGAGCCAAAAATGGTCTTTTTCGGTTAAATCGGCTTATCATCACCTATGTAATCATCTTGAACTTAAAATCTCTTCCTTACCTTTGACCTCGGCTTAGAGTCAATGTTGTCACATTCCTGATGTGGTTTAGAAAGGAATTTGGTCTTGCAATACAATGCCCAATGTTAGAAATTTTCTTTAGAGAGCTTGTTCAGATGGATTGGCCATGACAAGTGGGCTTGCTCGTAGACGAGTCCCTATCGATCCTCATTGCCATCGGTGTGGAAGTATTGAAATGGCAAACCATATTGTACTTGATTGCAAGTTTGCTCAAGAAGTCTGGTTTGCCTCTCGTTTCACTTTCATCCCTCCAGAGGCCACCCAGCTCTTTAAAATAATTCAAACCTGGAAGACACTGCTTCCATCAGATAGACAATCAGCTTAGGAGATTTCAACCCTTGCATCTTGTATCTGCTGGTGCTTATGGAAGGCTCACAATGATCTTCTTTTCAGGGGAAAGAATTGGTCTCCAATCAAAGTGCGTAGGCAGGCCGAGACAAAAATCTTGGAATTCAAATTGGCAACAAGGCAAGCTAGGGTGGACCATGAACTTCAGGGATAGCTCCTAACCTTAGAGGAGTCCTCTCGACATCAATGTTGGTCCCCTCCTCATTGCCACAAGCTGAATTTGGATGCCTCCCTTACTGGAGACAAAGGAGGTTTTTGATATGTACTACTAGACTCAACTGGAAGATCCGTTGTGGCAATCTCTGAGCCATCCCACTTCAGCTCTATTATTAAAGGAGAGGCTATGACGTTAAGGGCATTTTTATTGTTAAGTATTTTGGAAGCAGTTGATGAGGTATTAGTGGAGCAAGACAATTTGGAGTTGGTGCAATGCCTAGCAGGATTCCCTTACTGGAGACAAAGGAGGTTTTGGATATGTACTACGAGACTCAACTGGAAGATCTATTGTGGCAATCTTTGAGCCATCCCACTTAAGCTCTATTATTAAAGGAGAGGCTATGGCGTTAAGGGCATGTTTATTGTAAAGTATTTCGAAAGCAGTTGATGAGGTATTAGTGAAGTCAGACAATTTGGAGTTGGTGCAATGCCTAACAGGATTGAAGTCTCCTTCGTTGGATATCATTAATATTGTTCAAGATAAATTGTAACTATATTTCCTTCTTCAGTCTTGCTCTTTCCTCCATATTTCCAATGAGATTAACAATGTGGCTGACTCCTTGGCCGGAAGGGCAGTGTCTATTGTGTGCAAGACTCTTTGGTTCATTTCCACTCTATGGCTATCTGATTTACGTAATTCGGATACCATGTGCTGGTCAAGCTTTAATATATAGACATGTTTGTACAAAAAAAAAATACTATGAATTATAGAAATGTCATTGGAACACGACTTTACCCTATTAAAATTTAGTGAGAGGTAAGTGTTTAATGTATGAGGTTAAAATTCAAATTGTTTTGGTTCAAGTCTATATGAGCCTTATTCTTTAAACCCAAAACGTAACCCATCTGGTTCTAACCCTAGTATGACCCAATGGCTGAGTCACCAACTTCTATTAACTAATATTCTCCATAGGCCTTAAACTTTTAATAATTAATAATTTATAAAATTGTTAATTTGAGGCACGTTTGTGTGTATGTTCTTGCCTAGTCCATTGGAATGTCCAAAGCCAACAAGCCTATGAAAAAATATTTGTTCCTAGAACATGACTAATTACAAACCCTAACTCTGACTAGGTGAGGCCCCGCATAATATAGTATTATATAAACTGGAATTTGGATATATTAATGGGCTTACAAGTTGGACTTGTAAATTTTAATACATGAGATGTAACTTTGGGATAATAATTGACACATGTAAGGGTTACTTGTCCCACATGAGATGTGATGGTCTAAAAGAGAGTACCCAGTGGACGAGGCTCCTGCCACTGCGGGGTCTGGGGAGGGTCATAATGTACGTAGTCTTACCTTTGCTTCGCGAAGAGGCTATTTCCAGACTCGAACCACGACCACTAGGTCACAATGGAGCAACCATACCATTGCGTTAAGATCCAACCTCTGTAAGATGTGATGTTCTATTTTACTAAATGTTAGTGAGATGGAGTATATGGTTTTTAATTATTATTTTCCACATTAATGGAATGTGAAGGATCATATTATTGCATTGTTAGTGGTTATGAGATAAATTAATCTCTATTGTGTGGATTGCATTTTTAATTATATGTAATGCGATGGATATGGTGTTACATTTTTTTGCTAGGGATCAGAATGATATATTAAACAAAAAAAAGATTACAAAGAAAGAAATTGGGCATTCCCAAACGAAAAGGTGAAAAACAGCCCCACCTTCAGCAATGCCATCAATAGGGCTGCTCACCCCCAAAAAACAAAACTAACCAAAACGATATCTAAACATTCTCATGATATCATTTCTAATCTATTCTTGAATATTAAAAAGAAAATTATTTAATAGACCCGAAACACATGTAAGTGTTGCATCCCTTGATAAGTAGTTTGTTATTGGGTTTGATTCTCTAAGGCGGTGAGAAATCCTCAAATTAATAGAAGATAGATGTGGCTGCAGACTTAGCCAATCTTGCCAAAGATACCATGGAAGCCTATTTGGTTAAACAAGAAGAACAATAGAGGCCGAGTCACATTTAATCCATATATTAGTGAATCCCATCTCATTGATGAAGTGAAACCCTCTCATAAAAGCAAAAAAATTCATTAATAAAGTTAGTTTTTATCACAAGATATTCTTTAAAGGCATGAATATTTTCTTGGGAATCTCTAAAGACTCCTATTGCACCAGCTCTACCCGAATTACCTAGAGATGATCCATTAATATTGAGTAGGACACATGAGGGTTTGCACCTGTAAGTTTCAACAATATGGTCTGGTGGTCTAGACTTAATCGGTAGCCCCAACTTAGAGATACAAATAAGATCATTAACAAAAGAGACTCACCCTTTTAGTTTGTTGCTAATGTCCCCAAGATCTTGTTAGATCTTTTTGAAAATTAATTGGTGAGTTCTCTTTTAGCTTTCGTGTCTTCTGAAATTCTGTCTGTCATATGTTGTATAAAGTTGTCACAAATCCAGCCTTCCAAGCACCTTGAAAGGATATAATACAAGTTTTCCGAATCTAGGCAAAAGATTACTATTTCAAATCAATGAAAACCATGGAATTTTAGGATTACACCGTACGTCTAATTTCATCCCATGTTGAGTAGAAGATAAAAGTACCAGAAGTGGTAGGGCTCTAGATGCATTTATCCTCAACCTCTATAGGGGGAATACGAATAGTGCTAGCTTTGTCAAAAATATTTTTTAAGAAAACTGATGAGATACTTGGGAAAGAGCATTGATTATTCAAGATGAAGTAAGAAACTTTGATCTTTGAATCCCTGAAAAGAGAAGGTTGGAGCTCTGAAGTTTCAGCAATGAATAATTATCTAACCAGATGTCATTCCAAAAATTATTATTATTTATTTTTCCAATAATCCATCGCTCTTTAGAAGAAATAAAATCCCTCTTTTTAATCTAGGCCAGTTAGAAGAAGAGCAGTAAACATTTTTTAAGGAGCTAGATGGATGAAGAAATCTTGGTTTGAAAATTTTACACAACTGATAATCACCACACTTAATTTTCCAAGTTATTTTGCATAAAAGGGCTTGATTGATGTCCCTCAACCTTCTAATTCGTAGACGACCTTCAGTCTTTGGTCGACAGAGAATATCCCACTTAACAACAATAGCTTTTGAAGATTCAATATTTCAAGTCCAAATAAAATTTTTCATCCATCTTTCAAGAGTTAAAATCAAATTGGATGGCCACCAATAAACTGAAAATTTATGAACTGAAATGCTAGATATAACAAATCTCACCAGCTTAACTCGACTCACCATTGATAGAAGCCTTCCCTTTCAACCCACCATCCTTGATTTGATTCATCATGGGCAACAGAGGTTCTCTTCCAACCCTTCCTTTAAAGATCTGAACACCAAGATACTTGGTGGAAAATTTGCAAACAGGAATCCCCAAAGTATCAATAATTTTTTGCTTTCTAGATGGAGATATATTACATAGAAAGTGCTTGCTCTTTTCTAGATTAATGTATTGCCCCGAATAACTTTGATATTTACCTAGAAAGCCCTTCAAGACATTGATATGCTTGAAAGATGCATTTATAAAAATAAATAGGGGAAAGGTTTCGTACACGGTCGTGTAAACCGTGTACGTAACTTTTCCCCCCTTAACTTTTTGCTTTTCCTCAAAAATACCCTCCCTTTACTTTTTGCTTTTCCCCAAAATTACTTTTCATTCACAATTTTTTCTCTCTCCTCTATACATCTCTCTCATCTCTATTCACCTCCTCTCTGCAACTGTGTGCTGGGAGCGACGAGGACTTGCCGGAAGACCAAAATTGAAACCTTTCCCCTTTTATAGCTCTCTGTGAATGAAATCTACAGAAAAAGAAAGTTTCCTCCCCCCCCCCCCCTTGCACTAGTGCAGCAATTCTAGTTCCATTGCAAAGATAAGAAGGAAGTTTCTCCCACCACTTGACAAAAGTGGTCTTCTGGAAGAACACATCCCTTCCTAACAGCTCAGCTTGAACTCATCGCGATACATTTTTGTCCAACATCGGCACTCTGTCTCTCTGATTGTCTGTATTAAAGCTGTGAGGGAATAGGGATATTCAAGGCTATTTGTGTTGGTCTTTTTCCCAGATTAAAGCTGTTCATTTCCATGTGGTGGTCTTTTTCCTCAAAGACAAAATTAAAGTTTTTCTTTTCCTGCCAAAAGAGGTTATGGAGCTCTTTTGTGGAAAACTTCACATTCTCTAGTAGTCTTTTTAAATTTGGATACAATAATGATGATACGGAAAGGAGAATTGGAGTGCAAATGCTGTTCATTTCCATGTGGGTTACTTCTCAGAATCTGCTTCCATTTGCAGCTTGAAGGCATCGTAGTAACCCACCTCACGCATCTCACCTCTAGCTTTGTATTCTTGAAGTTTCTTCAGCCCTTCTCTGATCTTTTCCCGGTTGTTATCGATCCTATCTTGATTTCTCTATTTCTGCTTCTCTGACTCTCTAGCTGCAGTGAGACACAACATGGCTCTTGTGCTCTAGAAAACAAGCAAGTACGCAAGATATTAGCAGAGAGTATGAATTGTCCCGATAATGAAGAAAGGGAAAAAGGCAGGGAACAGCAAAACTCACCAGTCTGAGCTCCTTGATGGACGTTTCGATTGATCCCATCTCATTGCTACCAGCACCTGCTGAAGATAGAGGAAATTGCAGTAGAAGATGCTCTAGATCAACCACATCTTTCTTCCCCAAATTGACTGATATTTCGTTCCCATATTGCAAATGGTCCTTGAAATTTCTACAAGCAACTTCCGTGAGTGCTTCTCAATTTTCCCATTGAAGACTATAAAACAACAATTGGAGAATGGCATCTGGGTTCTTGACGGTGAACATGCTTCCCTTCCATGTGCAGAAAACATAGGTTCCGAAAGACCTATAAGGACTAAGCTCGATGAAGCTAGTAACTGTTTGCAACAACGAATTGGTACACCCCATGAATGTGCAAGCGGTGTGGCTGGCAAGGGACGAAGCATTTCTCACTACATCATAGAAGGACGACGATGCTTCTTGAGATCTAGCGATTGATTCCAGCTGGGTTGAGTTGAAGCATGGGAGAAGGGTCTGCAATTTTCCTTTGATGGATGAGAGAGGAGAAAAGAGGAGAGAGAAAATTGTGAATGGAAAGTAATTTTGAGGAAAAGCAAAAAGTAAAGAGAGGATATTTTTGAGGAAAAGCAAAAAGTTAAGGGGGGAAAAGTTACGTACACGGTTTACACGACCGTGTACGAAACCTTTCCCCAAATAAATATATCATCAACAATAACAAATGAGTTGAAACTTCACCTTGCGGCCCTTTGATTGATTTCAGATTCTCTTCTTTGGTGAGTCTCTTTAATACTCTACATAGAGCTTCCTCTGTGATAATAAAGAGAATAGGAGATATTGGATATCCTTGACAAAGACCTCACCCAACTCCAAAGAAGCCTACAGGTCTACCATTTAATGAGACATAAATCCTAGTAGAAATAAATAACTGATGAATCCAAGTAGAAATAAATGATTTCCTCCATTGAAGGGATTGCTTCAAGACTAAGGATATCCACATCATCAATGATCTTGGGAATACAATCTAAAAGCTCAACATGATGTTCGATTGGGTTGTACTATGAAAATTTTCATAATGGGTCAGTGATGTATTCTGCCAACTCCGAGGTATTTACCTCAATTGAACTATCAGGCTTAGATAGACATCTAATTTGGTTTTTGGATCTACGTAACTTCGTTGATAGGTGAGAAATTTTTGACTTCCTATCTGTTTGAGTTAATCATTTAGCCCAGCACGTCTCTGTCCAAAGTTGTTCTTCCAGTGTTAACTTCTTTGGTCAAAAAACTGATCATTCAATCATTTAACCTACCAAAATCAATAGAATCTTGAATGTCATTAAGAGCAACATTTGTTTCTTTCACTATTTGGCCCAGGCTTTGATAATATAGGCTTTAATCTTTTAATCTTTTGAGATAGCCTATAGATCGGGGATCCCTGATCGAATTTCCATACACCAAGAATTTTTTATAACTATCATCCTCCATCCATAATCTATGAAGCCTAAAGGGGCAATTTCGAGGCTTAAGAATAAATGTAATAGCTTGTGACATTCTTTGAGAACAGTCATGAAATAGATTAATCCAAGCCAGCTTCATTATAGATAGAACGGTCTAGAACAAACTTAATATTTACCAATCTTCATATTGTTGGTCGGTCCAGGTGAATTTTGTCCCATGAGAAGGAATCATGATGAGATTACAAGATTCAGCCCAAGCATCAAACTCAGTTGCAGATGGAAGATTGAAAGCTCCTAGTCCTTGTTTTCATGTGATTCAAGAGTAGCGTTGAAATCATCGAGAACAAGCCAAGGAGATCGACATGCCAATACTTCTGGTTTTGCCATTGCCAAGCATAAGTAGTCAGGGTGAAAATCCCTAATTATAGATTTCAAGGTCACTTTAGCATCATCCTGCTTTATTCCTCTAATACTCCAATAAATTAAGGATACACATTATCACTGATTTGAGGAGGATATATGGGCGATTAGACCTTTTTGGCAATTTGATCCTCTTTTCTTCTAGATTTTTGCTACACAATTTGAGAAAAACTAACTTCTTGTTCCTTCTCCAAAGCTGTTATTATCTACAACAGTTACTTCTTGAAAATTGATAGTTATAGTGCTCGATCGACACCATATCTTCATGGGTTGTATCATCACCAGCATTTTGTTGCTCTCCGGCCATCATGATCGTATGTAATACGATCATTGTTAATGTTATTATGTTGTCCAGCATCACTTAATTGGGAATTAGATCTTCCACCTCCTCTCGATTTTCTTCCTCCATTATACCGGCCCTCCCCTTGGAGGACCTCTAGCTCCACGGCCCAGGGGCTACCAACAACACGGCCAACACTCCTTCCCCAACCTTGACCTCTGCCTTCAGAAGGAGGCATAAATTCCTCATCTAGGCATCTCAATAGATCATCACGATCCTCAACATCAACATTGGCATCATTCCCTCCAATAGTATCATGCACGTCCACCATATGAGGATTAGATGCATGAGATGAAGAGTGAGACCTCTACAAAACATTCTTCGTAGGGCAATGTTTATCATCCAGATTGGAGATATCAGAATCAATCTGTTATTTTTCTTCTCTCTTTGAAATATTTGTTATGTGCGGCCGATCATTCTTACAAAATCAGTAATGGTCCTTATCCGCTCCTCACTAATTAAATTCCTCTAGACAAGGAGCACCGATTTGCCGATCGACAACAATACGGACAAAGTGACCAATCGTAGTTCCTCTAGTGAGATGATCGACTACAATTGGTCTTCCCACCACCTTTGCAAGGGAAACGAGAATATCCTCTAACCAATATTCAAATGGTAGATCTAGAAGATGGATCCAAATGAGTTGTGTCGTTAACTTTTTCGAGTTCACGTTGAAGTCAGGTTCCCAACGTTAAGTTGGAAACGCAGAAGGTGTGTTTTTTATGCTTATAGAGATTTTATTCTATATAGTAGCCAAGACTTCTTCGGGAGAACATCTGTAGATTAAGAATCTCCTTTACCGATTCGGATAATTTGAACCTTTTCTTTTAAACACCAAGATTAATCCTTGACAATCTTACGTAAAGACACCAAAGGAACCAGACGAAGACGAAGGTTAATCCATTCAATAAGAGCAAATCAAAACTTTAAAAAACACTTGGTCTTCATATGATTGTTGTAGTATAATAACCCTGGTTCGATTTCTTTCTTGGATAGGATCTGGGAGACCATCAAGAACTGGGAGAACGTTTCCTCTAGCTATGGAATCATTGGAAGAAGAAGCCTTACCCACTATCGCTGCATAAGAAATCTTTTGACCAATCTTAGGATCCATCGCACTCTTTGGATCATCATCAACACCTTTGATAGAGTCAATATTTTGAACACCAACCGCGCCTTTTACAGATTCTGGAAGCAATTGTATGAGGGTCAATTTGACAGAGTCATTGTTTGGCAAAGGAGATCGACGTCCTTCATGAAGCCGATTCTGGTTACCATCAAGATTGATATAGCAGATGAACACATCAGAAAGTCTATGATTCTCCTCTGTCCTCAAGGTAGAGGAAGTATTACAGTTATTGACGGCCGTTCGCCGTCAGGATCTGGCAGTCTGTCACCATCGCCATCACCGATAACCTTGTCATGAGAACCCAAAACCCTAATTCCTCCTGTCATACAATTAAACTCTAGATGTAGTATTACAAGAGATGGGCTATGATGTAATGATGTATAATACTCCCCCCCTCTCTCTCTCTCTCTCTCTCTCTCTCTCTCTCTCACACACACACACACACACCCACCCACACCGATTCTTTTTATAAATCTATATACTATCCAACCCAATTGGTGTGTGGGTTTTTCAAGATTTTTTTAACCAGGATATAATATGTTTAGATTTAAGGATTTGCTTATTAGGAGATGGAGATGGAGATAAAGATCATCTTGGAGACGATGATCAAGAAGGAGATGAAGATTTTCTTAGAGACAGAGATGGACATCCTCATGGAAATGATAGTAATCTTTGACATCACTTGTTGCATGAGATGTATAGTTTTAATATTACATTAATTAATTAATTTTCAATAAGCAGGAATAACTTTTGGAGGATATATTATTCTCATCCATCATGGAATCAAACTGACACATGTAAGATAGAATGCATTTTGTTTTCAGTTGCCTTCCCATTAATTACAACTAAGTTTATTTATTTTTATATATACATTAGATGTTTGCTTTATTTCTTTGTCATGAGAGAAGATACATACAAAATCACCTAATAATTCCCTCAGTAAGAAAGCAAGTGTGATATGGGAATTCTTAGAGGGTGAAAATCCCATTGCCTTTTATTTCCGGTGGGGATAGAAGTTTTGTTAACTGGGTCTTGCAGATGCTAATAGGATAATGCGTGAATTGACCAACGAAATGGTTTGCGCTCATCTCTTATGAGCTAGATAGTCGACACATATAGTGGGAGTGGGAGTGTAGTGCAATAGTGGGCATTCAATTCTATCATAATGATGTTATTCACTCAAAGATAATAGGTATGTGTAGGTACACACACCTATGGGGAGGTTATTCATATAGCACCCTAGACCACACGTGGATTTGGATGAGAGAGAAAAAGGTTTTGGGATTCATCACCTAGATGAGGGTCTAGAACTCATAAATATCTTTCTTTTTTCAGGGAAAGAGAATAAACTCTAGTGGATAAGGTTTTGGTTTGCCTATATCTCTAGGTAAGCTCACGGTTACAGGTTGGGAAGGTGTTAGGCACCCAGTCCGCCTGACTGGAGGCCGGTCTCCATGCTTACTAGTCTTACTAATTAGTCTTGTATCCTAACATGCTTTGTAAAGTAGTAAATATAATACGAGTTGCTGAAGATGCTGAAGCTGATTGATCTGATGGTTCCTAGTTACCATTGTAAAATGACTATATTTATAGCCATTATCAAAATCGATTGGACACTGGCAAGTTGGTATATTGGCTGGTATCAATCTGATTATTAAGTTTAACCTAGTTGCCCAGTCTGGTTGGGACTGGACACTTTTAGGAATCTCCAAGCAGTTGATCTAGTCAGGCCGATAGGAATTTAACCATTTACCCAGCTTCATCCAGTTTAACTGGACGGACCAGTACATAGTCAGGTTCTTCTCTGGCTTACTGGATTCTCATATTTCCAAGCAAAGCAAGGGGTTTAGATCTTGGTTCTTGAAAAAATATTTTCAAGCATTTTTAGGTATATTTTCAAATAAAAACCTACTTTAATTTCACTCCCCATCAAAGGTCATTTTATCAAAAAGTCTAAGTAATTAAGGATGTTCTGATAGTTTCATTTCTTAGGCCTTTTTGGTCTAGGAAAATCTCTAATGGCCTAAGTCATGAGAATCATTTTATATTCACTTAGGATTACATAATGAGATACAAGTTAGAATACAAAAGCCTAAGTTCTAGAGACACTAGCTTCAATTTGATGAAGTTAACTTGATATGTATCCTCTCAAAGCTCTTGACCCACTTATATTTTTTAACGTTTTTCAACTGGATGGACTTACAAGACTCTTGATCACTATTGAAGATGTCACTTCCTGCTGCATATAGGAAGGCCAAGCTCATCAGAATCTTGTTTGCCCAAGGATACCAATGCAAATGCAAACATCATGCACACTATGAAACTTAAGAGAGGGGTTAGATATACTAATAAGACTAAGTTTTTTCACATTTAAACTCAAGTACGGAATCACTAAAACCACTTATACACATGCCATGTCTCAGTAATTATGGGTGACTTTAATGCTATTTAGTACCCCCCCCCCCCACCATAAGCATGCGGAGGTAATCCCCCTTCTTTGAGCCAGATGTCATTATTTAATTGATTATAATTATCATATATACTAGAACACCTCCCATATATTGGGTTACTTAATTTCCACCTAGACGAATAGTTATAATGTGACCCCCAACACATGAAACAAAGACTTGACCATATTGTGGTTAATGTAATTTTTTTTAATTTTAAAATAGTTCATCTCCCCCGTACGTGTTGTGTGAGATGATCGATCACTACCCTATTTTATTGGATACTAACTCAATTCACATAGGCTTTTCCCCCATTAGCTAGTCCATTTTGGTTTGAATGCCAATGGTTACATCATTCCTCATTCTCTACGCTTTTTAAACCTTTATCGTTTGTCCCCCATTAGAGGCTCGTTTTGGACCGTATTGCACTCTTTATCTTGTTCATGCACTTCATGATACTATTATCCCTTTAAAAACAAAAAAAAAAAAAAAAAAAAAACACATTTCTCGATCTTATATATGTTGAAAATCCAACAAATTAATTTCATCTCAAATTCAGCATATTCAAGATGAGGTATGATTACTACACACCCCAAAGCTATTCTTTTAACTAAAAAGCATCATTTTTCAAGAATTCTGTCTCCAAACATTATACCAGGAACTCCGTTATTAAATGGAGAGATTACATATCGGTTGGATATATACAAGATGACAACATTAATGACACTTTTTTCATCATTCATACATGACTACTTCTCTTGAAATTGTGAAAACTTTATATCAGTATTTTCAATTACTTTTCACTTTCAATTGATTTCATCTCAAATTCATACTTTTTTCTTCAATTGAGGACTCTTTTTATTGGTCGGTCATCTTCAATCCCCAATCCCCAATCATGTGTGTAGAAATTAAGTATGGTTTCTTTAGTTTGGCCACTAATAAAGCTCCTACCCATGATGTTATTCAGTTTGAGTTTCTATCGTCGCATTTGAGATTGGGTGGAGCAGAGTATATGTGATATGGTCCTCTCTCTTTTTCACTTGGGAAGGATGCAACATTCGCTGAATTGTTCACATATACTTCTAATGCTTAAAAAAATTCTACGCCCCTTTCAGACTTTTGTCTGATTGTTGTGTGCAATGTTTCTTACAAAATATTAGTACAATTATTGTAGATTGACTCTGACCTATCCTTTCTATTCTCATTAACCTTAATCAGTTTACTTTCATTAAAGCTCACAACATATCCAAGACCATATCCTATTAGCTCATGAACTTTATTTTTGTACTTAAAAACAATTAGCTCATATTTGGTGCAATGGCTATTAAAGTGGATTTTCAAAGGCTTATGATCATGTTGATTCAGAATTTTTATAATGTGTCCTTCAAGCTTATCCGTTTCCACCTAACTGACTGAATTTATTATAGAATGTGTATGTTCTATTAGTTTAGCTATCTTGATCAATGCTTCCCCTTTTCGCACCTTTTTTCCTAACTATGGACTCCATCAAGGTGATCTTTTATCCTCGTTCTTATTCATTATGCCTCTCTAGCTCCTTATTGTTATGATAAATAAAGCAGTATCTGTAAGCAATACTACGGTCCAGGGATCAAACCATGGTTCCCTAGGGAAACCAATTCATTGAAAATTAGGGTTTTGCACACCCTGGGTTATCCCATGGTGTCCCATGGGTGCCCCATTTTAATTTTAGGATTTTTCATGGTCACCCATGGGAACCCTGGTGCGTCCCTGTCAGTGTTTCTCCTTCCCTCATGTGTCCCATGCAATTTTAGAACATATTAGGGACAGAGAAAAATACATCTCTAGTCATCACATGGCAAGAGGGATCCATCCCATACTCGAATGCGCAGCGGAACTAAATCGATTCGAGTTTCTTTCGCATCCCATAAATATTAAATAATTAAAACTGAAAGAATTAATCAAGAACTGCTAACCTGATGATCGAGCCTTAAGTGTTGCTCCTCCAATAGGCAGTGGTTCTTCCTCCAATAAGCACTCCAAACAAACAGATCTGAACCTCCAATGGCGCTATCAAGATTCTCCAATCCAATCCGAATATATCTCCAACCAGATCTGGGTTTCTAAAACCCTAGCTCTCAAAATTAGAGAGCAAGAAGATGAAATCACAAGAGAGGGAGAGAGGGAGAGAGGGAGAGCCAAAACCGTGGGAGGGGGTGGCTGTGAAAATCGTGGAAGCCTGTCTCCCTCCTGCGTTTTGGGTTCTATTTATAGATGGGTTTCCAAAACCCAGATGGGAAGAATCCCTGTGAGAGTCAAACACTCTCTCTCTTGATTTGCTCTATCTTTTTATCTCCTGATTGGCTTTATCTGTTTATCTCAGATTGGCTTTATCTGTTTATCTTAAAGTTATTTGCATGGTGAAGAAGCAGAATCTAATAGGGAAAGTATTAATTAATTACTTTATTTAATATCTATGGATAATTATAATTAGCACCATATCTATTAATTAAATAAAAAACCAATTAAAATAGTAAATTCCAAATAACTCCCTATATGATAACAAATTATCATATACAACCCCCCACTAATCAACACCATCATTATGGAATCTAAGGCATGTACACATGTACTGCCAAACCCCAATCCATAGTACATGTCTATATACGAGTGTCTGTGCATCTGATCGGATCTCGCAAAACTCGACAAAACACTTTGTTCAAAATAATCATAAATAATCTATCATTTTATGTAAAATAGATTTTTGCAAAATCATTTCCAAAACGGCACTGGATCTAGATTCTGATCCGACCATACACAGACAGTCTCAATCTTGGTGTTTTCCAATCGGGCAGCGGTGACCATGTTGGATAACTCCTTCACTCACAAAGTGTTCACGCATTCCTAGAACACAGGCTTTGACTCGCTTGAGTCTTAGTCATTGATGAACCAAAGAATGCGGTCACACTTTGCAATGACAAGGTTCCCTCAGGCATAGCGTGTCCTACATCTGGCAGTAATACATGAGGTAATCGACAAAGTAGACTCTTCGCCAATGCACACATCAAACATGTGAGCACTCGCATTCGTACCCTGACATCACATGTCTAGGCATACCCAATGCGACGACCATATGATAAGGGTGCCCAGCCCAAACCTTAGTCATGATTACCATTTTAAGTAAAACTTACGGACACATAATACTCAAAAAATTTATATCGCATGTGATAATATCAAACTAAAATGTATAAAAGTTCAATACAAAGGTGAACCGGGTTGAGCCGGATCAAACCGGGTTTGATTGACATACACTTGTCCAACAATATCATCTCATCGTCTTGTACGCCTAAAGTCTCATGATCTGGACCTCCAGTTTCCCACAGTTTCTCCATCGATGATAGCTTCTTTTTATTTAAGGACTCCGAGAAACCGTCATTCTTTTCAATATATTCTGACTAATTGTTGTGTTCTTTTGGGACAACAAATTAATTAATCTAAATGATCGATTTAGTTTAGTGCCAAATTTGTCCCTCGATGTAAAAACTTATTAGCCAACATCCTAAATATGTCTTTTGTAAAAGAACTAGGTAAATACATAGGATCCCCTATTATCATTGGTTGTGTAACCTCTAATATTTTTAATTCTATAATTCAACAGAAACATCACACTATCAATTAGTGGATGTCCCCATTACTTTCCTTTATTAGTAGGTATATCCTCATTAAGCGTATATTATCAATCTAACTTAATTACCTCATGCATGATTTTCTCATTCCTAGTTAACCATTACTAAACATTCTACTATATTGCGATCATTTTTCTGGGGCAAATCACACCCTCTCTATTCTATCAATTAGAACATTTCCTTGTCTAAGGAACAGGGATCTGGAGATTCCTCAGTTTCTCATGCGTAACAAATCTTTTCTAGAAAAATGGGATGGCGATTATTTCAACATTCACATCTTCTTTGGTGCCAAGTTCTAAGGAAACATATTTTTCTCAATCAACCATCTACGACGTTCAACTGTGTTGTCCTTCTTCTTGGGGTTAGAAGGGTTTTTTTATTAGGCTTGATGTTTTGAAACTAGGCCTTACCTAACATGTTGTTTCCGGTCACTATATTAACTTTCGGTCCTTCATGACTGGGTCTTTCCTAGTCCAACTTAAATTATGAGAACGAATGATTTTTCTTTTTCTTTTTCTTTTTTTCTTTTTCGAGAAGTAAGAATAAAAAAATGACTCAAATCATATTGACATAAAATACATAAATTGAATCATTCTTTCTCGAGCTGTACAAGGAGAAAACCTTCTATACAATTCTAGGGGGAGCATTGTTCATCTATATCTATCCTAATGAGCCATGTATCAAATCATTGCAATGGATGTTCGATCCCGAAGAGAAGGAAGACATTTTCAGAAAAATATTTCCTTACTTCTTCCCAACCCCATTTTCCTTGTTCAGTTTTCGACATCATTTTACATGGGCACTAGGATTTTACCTTTTTACAAAGTGTTTTGAAACCTTCGATATTGGCCCATATACAAGCTATTGCTATCTCCTTAAATGTTTGTTATAATACTCTCCTTTGGGATTAACATCAAGTGGCTGATTCCAACCTTTTCCCCATTTGGGGGGGGGGGGGGGGGGGGGGGGGGGGGGGGGGGGGGGGGGGGGGGGGGGGGGGGGGGGGGGGGGGGGGGGGGGGGGGGGGGGGGGGGGGGGGGGGGGGGGGGGGGGGGGGGGGGGGGGGGGGGGGGGGGGGGGGGGGGGGGGGGGGGGGGGGGGGGGGGGGGGGGGGGGGGGGGGGGGGGGGGGGGGGGGGGGGGGGGGGGGGGGGGGGGGGGGGGGGGGGGGGGGGGGAGGGGGGGGGGGGGGGGGGGGGGGGGGGGGGGGGGGGGGGGGGGGGGGGGGGGGGGGGGGGGGGGGGGGGGGGGGGGGGGGGGGGGGGGGGGGGGGGGGGGGGGGGGGGGGGGGGGGGGGGGGGGGGGGGGGGGGGGGGGGGGGGGGGGGGGGGGGGGGGGGGGGGGGGGGGGGGGGGGGGGGGGGGGGGGGGGGGGGGGGGGGGGGGGGGGGGGGGGGGGGGGGGGGGGGGGGGGGGGGGGGGGGGGGGGGGGGGGGGGGGGGGGGGGGGGGGGGGGGGGGGGGGGGGGGGGGGGGGGGGGGGGGGGGGGGGGGGGGGGGGGGGGGGGGGTGGGGGGGGGGGGGGGGGGGGGGGGGGGGGGGGGGGGGGGGGGGGGGGGGGGGGGGATTTTTGTGGGGGGGGGGGGGGGGGGGGGGGGGGGGGGGGGGGGGGGGGGGGGGGGAGAGAGATGTTGTTCAACACATTTATCATACTTTTTTCTTTTTCTTTTTCATTCATCCCTAGCTTGGAGGCATTGGTCTTATCTATTATGGAAACTCTCATCCCACCAAAAAATGCATCTCTTTTTATGACGAACCCTTGATGATAAACTGCCCACACGTGTTCTCCTTCATCACACTTATCATCAATTTTCTCCAACATGCCCATTACACAAACTCCTTATAGCTCAAAGACTATTGAACAATCTTTTATTATTGTTCCAAAACATTACCCTTGCAAAACTATCTCTGTCAACTTTTCTCTGCACGCTATTCATTTTTCTTCTTCTTTGTTTCTCCAGGTTATGTGTCATAAGTGTTATCCTAAAAAATTGAAAACATATCTCCCATTTTGGTTATGGAGCATATGGAAAGCAAAAAACCAACTGTCTACTTCAATCCTAACCTTTTTCATTATCCGGCACACATTCTTCATTCTATTTCTTTTCTTACTAAAGAATTTCTATTTGTTTGTTTTGAACATCATCCTACTTCCATTTCTATTCCCATGTTTCTCTCATGGTTCCCCCATCCGTCAGGTTTTCTTAAGATTATTACAGATGGCTTTGCAAAACCAAATCTTACTTACCATATTGGAATTGACAGACTCATATATATGCGACTCCAAGGGGACTAACTTTTATGCTTTCTCCGAATATATTGGCATTACAACTAACTTGGCCTCTGAACTATGGGCGCTTTGAACTACCTTATCCTATGTTGTTGCCGATAATATACAAAATCTTATTATTGAATATGATTCTCTTGTTATTATTCAATCTTTGCAGGATACCCACCGACATCTTCCACGGGTGTACAAGACAATTCTGATGGATTTTCAACTACTGCTAACCCAACTAAGATGATCCACCTTCAACACTGGTTCCGTGAGGAAATTTGACCTACTGTCTAGTGATCTCTCTGACCTTTTACAAGCGAGGTACATGATCTTCCTAGAATCCAACTTTTTCCTACTCGTAAATTGTTGGAGTCATGGGATCATCTCTTGGTTCAAATCATCCCATGGGGATGAGAAGATATCAAAGTTGAATTTTCTGGTATAATAAAAATTATTAAAACTATCTCTTTGTTCTTCCCATAAAATAAATTAGGGAAAAATAAAGAGAAAGATTCTCTTCCCATCACATGGATAGAAGAAACCATCCCATACCCAAATACACAACGGAAAGAATTAATTCAGGTTTTCTTTCGCATCCCATAGTTAACAAATACATAATTACTGAGGAATCAAAAGAACTTGCTGTTGCACCAAGAAATCGTCGAGCGGTCCTCTGCGAGTGCGTCACTGCAAGTGGACCGAGGGATCAACAGAAAGAACCGGTGTGGTTCCGGCCTGGGGCTCTCCGATGCCAAAGTTAGATCTCCGAGCAAACAAATGAATAGTGATTATTCAATATGAGTTTAGCTGTCCCCTTTTAAGGGTGGTGTACCTTTCCTTTTATAGTAGTGTATGGCGGTGTGGAGAGTCCCAGTTTGATGGCGAGTGTGTTGTTGAGTGGATAGAGGCCCTGAGTAGCAGGGCTCTATCCTGATTGGCCATCTCCCAGCGAGAGGGAGTGTCTTGGTGGTATCAAGATCCTTAGCGGATAGATACCCGCGTGTGGTGATAACGTCATTGGTGCTTGAATCCGTCTGGGTGATGTGACTTCTAAGCGATGGCCTAGACTCCTGGTGGTGACATGAGTCTGTAGTGACACGATTGGGTCATAGACGAGTGGCCCCGATGTCCGTGTACATCACGTCTGCATAAATGATGTCGCGTCTGGGTGTGAGGCCATGCCTGGGTGAGGCCGCGCCTAGGTGAGGCTGTGCCTAGGTGAGAGGCCACACCTGGGTGAGAGGCCACGCCTGGGTGAGGCCGCCCCTGGGTGAGGCCGGCGCCTGGGTGCAGGCCGTGCCTAGGTGAGAGGCCACGTCTGGGTGTGAGGTCACGCCTAGGTGAGGCCGTGCCTAGGTGAGGCCGGCGCCTGGGTGAGGCCAGTGCCTGGGTGCGGGCCGCGCCTAGGTGAGGTCGCGCCTGGGTGAGGCCGACGCCTGGGTGAGGCCGCCGCCTTTGTGAGGCCGGGCCTGGGTGAGGCCGGCGCCTGGGTGAGGCCCGAGCCTGGGTGAGGCCGCGCCTGGGTGAGGCCGATGCCTGGGTGTAGGCCACGCCCGGGTGGGACCCCCGGTTGGTTCTCCTTGGTTCTGAAGTAGGTCGCTTTGTGACACGTGGCAGCCGCTGACTAGTTCGGTGAATCTTGGATGTATCATTTGCCCCCCACTCTCTTGAGATAGGATGTCCAAGAGAGTAGATGCCTTTATATAGTGAGGGGTCCACTGCGAATGAACTTTCTTTGTGGGGCTTGCCTGTAAATCTGTTAGTGAGGTAGGAGAGGTTGGAGGTTCAAACCTTTCCTCCTACACTTTTCCTTCTTCTTTTTTGCTTTGTTTTTTGTAGATATATATCCCTCTTCTTGACTTTCTCTTTTTTCACTTTCTCTGCTTTCACTTCTCATTTCTCTTTCTTACTTTTTGTCTCCCATTTTGTTCTTCTTTGATTTCTCCTTTGCATTCCACTTTTTGTCTTTTATCCTCTTTTTGGTGCCCACCATGTGCTCGTCTTTGGGTCACCTAGACTAGTATCCATTTTACTTGATTTTGGGTCCTTGTGTTTGCTTTGTGCTCACTTGGTGCCTTGTTTACTTGGAGGGCTTGAGTGGTGCTTGGCTTGAGTGCCTTGCCTCTGGTGGTCTTTGTCACTTGATCGTGCCAGTGGTGTGACCGCTTCGTCGTGTGCCTGCCTCCCCGTGCGATCGCCTTCCCCCTGAGGTAAGTTCGACCCCTTCTCTTTCTTTTTCTTTTTTTTTTATGCAGGGCTGCGCCTAGGTGAGGCCGCGCCTGCCAGTGTGGCCGGTCCTAGGGTGGCCGCTCCTGTGGGGCGTGAGGCCGCACCTGGGGTGGCCGCGCCTGCGGCGTGAGGCCGCTGGGTCACTACGCCTGCGTGAGGCCGCGCCTGGGTAGCCGCCGCCTGCGGGTGTGAGGCCACGTCTATGGTGGCCGCAGCGTGGGTGTGATGGACCCTCATGCTTCTCCACTCTCCTTCTTCTTGTCTGTGATGGATCTACTGTTTATACTTTGCGAGTGGTCTTCATTTCATTTTTCTTGCTAGCTTCTTGTGTGGGAGATCGTTGCTCTGAGCAAGTAGCTAGTCTGCCTCATTATTTGTCCATGTCATCACCTAATAACTCTGATCCAGCTGCGGTCATGGTTGGATCCCTTGAGGAGTCTTCTTCGGGGTCGTCTTCCCCTGCGGATACTTCTTCTTCTTTGCCTTCTCCTGTTACTAGTGAAGGGGAGGAGGAGGTTTATGGAGATTCCACCCCTAGTAGGGGTCGTAGGGCCTCCAGAGCTTCTATTTCTATTGGTGACCTTAGGAGTAAGTTGGCTCTCATTCCTAGCGTCTTGACTTCCTTGGACTTGGCGGTTCGCATTCTGGAGAAGACCCCCGATTATGACTTCTCAAGGTTCCCTGAGGTCACTACGCTGCTACCTGAGACTGTTGTAGTGGCTCGTGTCTCTCCTGAGGATGATGTTGTGGTGACAGAGGAGGGTGCGGTCTTACCAGAGGAGAGTGTTGCTCGTCCGACTGAGGCTGATATGATGTCTCCTTCTGGATCAGAGGCTGCTCATCCACTAGAAGCCCCCTGATTTTATAGATGTTCTTTCTGGATGTTAACTTTTTGGATAATAACTTTTGGATTATGATGCTTGCTTTTGTATGTACTTAACTTTTTCTTTAGATGTTGATATGATTTGATCATTGTCGCTTTGATATTGATATATGCAATCTCATATAGTTGGCGGTCCATAGGGATGCCTTGTCTCGGTGGTCCCCGGACCTTAGTGGCATGACGCCTCAGTGGTGGCATAACGCCTTAGGCATAGAGCCTCGGTGATGGCATAACGCCTTAGGCATGAAGCCTCAATGGTGGCATAACGCCTTAGGCACAGAGCCTCAGTGGTGACGTAAAGTTTTAGGTATGAAGCCTCAAAGGTGGCATAAAGCCTTAGGCGTGAAGCCTTAGTGATGGCATAAAGCCTTAGGCATGAAGCCTCAGAGGTGGCATAACGCCTTAGGCATAGAGCCTCAATGGTGGCGTAAAGCCTTAGGCATGAAGTCTCAGAGGTGGCATAAAGCCTTAGGCATGAAGCCTCAGTGGTGGCGTAAAGTCTTAGGCATGAAGCCTCAGAGGTGGCATAAAACCTTAGGTATGAAGCCTCAGAGGTGGCATAAAGCCTTAGGCATGAAGCCTCAATGGTGGCATAACGCCTTAGGCACAGAGCCTCAGTGGTGACATAAAGCCTTAGGCATGAAGCCTCAGGGGTGGCATAACGCCTTAGGCATAGAGCCTCAGTGGTGGCGTAAAGCCTTAGGCATGAAGCCTCAGAGGTGGCATAAAGCCTTAGGCATGAAGCCTCAGTGGTGGCGTAAAGTCTTAGGCATGAAGGCTCAGAGGTGACATAAAGCCTTAGGCATGAAGCCTCAATAGTGACATAAAGCCTTAGGCATGAAGCCTCGGGGGTGGCATAACGCCTTAGGCATGGAGCCTCAGTGGTGGCATAAAGCCTCAAAAGTAGAATAAAGCCTTAGGCATAGAGCCTCGGTTGAGTAGTAGAAGAAGTCGAGTATTCCCGAAAATTTTTTCCCTTGAAACTGTAATGCCATCTACTGCTACTGTTGGTGGTGCTGCCACTCCGCTGTTGTTACTTCTACTGATAGTACTTCTTCAGGTGCAGTGAGTTTCAAGTACGGTCTACCTTCTTACCCCCTGGAGTCTTCAAGCGGTAGGTCCCTGGACGTATCTGCTTGGAGACTATGTAGGGTCCTTCCCAGTTGGCTGACAGCTTCCCTGCCTTCTGTGGCTATGATGCACTTGCCCTCCGTAGGACTAGATCTCCCTGGTGGAATAGCCTTTCCTTGACCCTGGCATTATAGTACCTGGCAGTACGTTGTTGGTAGGCGACGTTCCTTAGTAGTGCTCTCTCACAGACCTCATCTATAAAGTCTAGGTTCGCCCGTAGTCCGTCGATATAGGTACGTTCTTTGAAGTGTAGAACCCTATGGGACATGGCGCAGACCTCTACTGGCGCCAATGCTTCAATGCCATATGCTAGGCGGAATGGGCTCTCTCCTGTGGGTGTCCGTACTGTAGTTCGGTATGCCCACAGAACGCTTGGTAGCTCTTCAACCCATTTCCCTTTGGCTCCCTCTAGCCTTTTCTTGACTCCTCCCAGTAGTGTTCTATTGGTGACCTCCACCTGACCATTGGCTTGTGGGTATGCTACTGATACAGGTCGATAGTCGATGTTGTAGCTGTGACAGAATGCTTGGAATTTGGGGTTGTTGAATTGTTTGCCGTTGTTTGAGATGAGGATCTGTGGTACCCCAAACCTGTAGATGACGTCATCGCGGACGAACTTCTCCATCTCTGTCTCTGTTATCTTGGCCAATGGTTTAGCTTCGACCCATTTGGTGAAGTAGTCAATCGTGACGACCAAGTACTTTCTGTTTCCCAGTGCTACGGTGAAGTTGCCTAAGATGTCTAGTCCCCACATGGCAAAAGGTATGGGGTTGAGGATTGATGTCAGCTTGGTGGCAGGGTAGACGGGGTACTGGGGCGAACAACTGACATTGCTCACACTTCTTGGCATATTGGATGGCCTCCTCTTGCATTCGTGGCCAGTATAGTCCCTGGCGTAGGATTTTGTAGGCTAGGGCTCATCCCCCCATGTGGCTTCCACGTATCCACTCATGGACTTCTGCTAGGGCATACTCTGCCCCCTTGGGTCCTAGGCACCGGAGTAGTGGTGCTGTTGCCCCCCGCTTGTATAGTACCCCGTCTAGGACAGTGTACTTTGCAGCTCTCATCCTGATCTTCCTTGCCTCGGCCTTGTCTTCTGGTAAGATGTCGTTCGGGCGGTGGTTGAGTATGGGGTCCATCCAGCTGGGCCCCTCCTCAATCTCACTAACTTGCTTCTCCCGGTATGTTAGTTCATGTAATATTTTCACATACACTGCATTGGCCAGGTTTCTGAGTTCATCATTGGCTAGCCTGGACAGTGCATCAGCAGTTGCATTCTCAATCCTTGGAACTCGAACCATCTCAAACTTCGGTCATGGTTTGTCACCTACAGTCCTAGGACTCATCACCCTCATGCATGAGGATTTGGTTGTACCCGGAGTAGGCATCCATGAAACTCAGCATCTCATGGCCGACGGTGGCGTCGATCAATAGGCCAATCCTGGGCAGTGGGTACTCATCTTTTGGGCATGCCTTGTTCAGGTCGGTGTAGTCGACACACATCCTCCACTTCCCACTTGGCTTTGGTACCATGACCAGGTTTGTGAGCCAGGTTGGGAACTTCTCCTTTCTGATGAACCCTGATTGGCTTAACTTCTCGACCTCTTCCTTAATTGCTGCTTGTTAATCGAGGGTGAAGTTACGTCGCTTCTGTTGAATGGGCTTCCTGGTTGGGTCGACATGTAGTCGGTGCTCCGCTATGGAACGTGGTATTCCCGGCATGTCGAAGGTCGACCATGCAAAGACATCCATGTTCGCTTAGAGGAGGTGTCCAAGCCCTTCTTTCTATTCCTTGCTTAGTAGCGAGCCGACCTGAATGACCTTGGAGGGGTCGTCCCGACTGAGGGGCCATGGGATGAGGTCTTCCACTGGTCTTCCCCTTCTCTCTGTCAGTTCATCTCTCTGGTCACTGACCATGTTCTCTAGGCAGAGTGTCATTCCACGGGTGTTACCATTGTTCTTTTTCATGAAGGTGGCGTAGTACTCCCTTGCTTTCTTCTGATCTCCTCGGACTTCGCCTACCCCATTCTCGGTGGGAAACTTCATCTTCAGGTGAAGTGGCAATATGACTCCTCTAAGGGCTGTCAGAGATGGTCACCCTAGGAGGCCGTTGAAGGACACCACGAACTTGACTACCATGAAATTCACCATGATAGTCACTTGTCGAGGGTGTACCCCGAAGGTGACGGGTAGTTCTATGGTACCTCTGATGGAGGCGGTGGCACCTGAGAATCCATGGAGGTAAGTGGGCTCTGGTTTGAGCTGATCGTCCCCGAACCTGAACTGTCGATAGGCGTCCAAGGAGAGTACGTCAATAGACGCCCCTGTGTCTATCAATACCTTGTGTACAGGTCAGTTGGCTACCTCCACCTGTACGACCAGGGCATCTTCATATGGGAAGTTTAGTCCTTCCAGGTCTTCATCCGAGAAGGAGATCACCGCCTCGGCCTTGGCTATCTTGTTTGGCTTCTCTACCACTCCCACGAACCTGGTATGAGCTTTAGCTTTTCTGATGGACTCTTGCCCCGGTCCTCCAAGTATGGTGAGGATAGGAGGTCCCTTGGTGCCACTAGGTTCTATTGCATCTCTCCGCTCTTCTGGGCAATCTCTCTCTCGATCTGTTCTTCTTTCTTCTCATCTCGGTTCCACTCTGTCTCCGTTGTGACCTCTGTCTCCTTGGCCTGAGCGGTTGTCACGTCTCGCCTTCACATACTTGTTCAAGCTTCCTGCGCTTACAAGTTGTTTTATCTCTCTCTTCAATTGATAGCACTCCTCTGTGTCGTGCCCATTCTCTTTATGGAAGAGACAATACTTGTTAGGGTTTCGCTTCTCTGGTCCTGCTAGCATGGGTCGTGGCCAATGGAGTAGGTCACGGTCTTGGATCTGCATGAGTATCTGGGACTTGGTGGCGTTTAGTGGTGTGAACTCAGGGGTGCTTGCCCTCTCACTTCTCTCTGGGCGACGGTCTGTCCTCCTAGATGGGTGGTCGCCCTTCTCTTGTCGGCGCTCTGTCCTCGACCTCTTACCCTCTTTGCGGTCATCAGGTGCTGACCTCTTGTTGTCCTGCAGCTTGGCCTCGATTATTTTCGTTCTAGCTTGTAGTACCTCGGCCATATTTGTAAACTCATTGCACCGCTCCAGGAGCTCTTTCATAGTCCTGGTCTCATGACATGCCAGGTCCTTGATCAGGTCCAGATCCCTGATGCCTCCTGCTAGGGTTGCATGCTGTGTCTGGTCGTCCAAGTCTCGAACCTCCAGGGACTCCTTGGTGAACCTGCTAACGTACTCCCTGAGAGATTCCCCAGGGTTCTGTACCACGTTCAGTAGATTGACGGTGGTCTTCTTCTGCTTGACACTGCTTTGGAAGTGGGTGACGAACTATTTGCATAGCTCTGCGAACGAGCATATAGATCTCGATCGTAGCGTGGAGAACCATGATGTGGCTGCTCCCTTGAGGGATGCAGGGAATGCCCGACAGGAGACCACATCCGACCCACCATACAGCGTCATCATGCCATTAAAGTAGTTGATGTGGTCATTAGGGTCAGTGGTACCATTGTAAAGTTCAAAGGTGGGTAGTCGAAACCTGGAAGGTAGCGTGGCTGACATGATCTCTGCCGAGAATGGGTGTTGTCCAGGTATAAAATGTGTCTCGCCTTTGGTCTGCTTCTTCAACCCTTCCAGCTTCTCATCCAGGTCGCGGAGTCTTCAATCGAGCTCCTCGTCCCATGTCTGTCCCTCACGCCTGGCTAGACGTTCGCTGCGACCCCGTTCACGCTCTCTCCTGGATGTCCCCTCCCTCCTTGAGTGTTGGCGGGATGGTGAATGGTCACGTCGTGATGAACCCTGTCGTGAAGGTGAGGGGCTTTCCTCTCTGTAGGTCCGACTTCGTCGTGGTATGTGACCTTCTTCAAGTCGTCCGTCGAACACAGACCTCCGGACCAATCTCTGCGGGCTAGACACCCTCGCCCTGGGTGTTGGCATCCTCCCACATTCTGACCATGGCGAGAGGTCTCTTGTTCTCCTGGGACGCTGGGAAGGCTGCCCCCGCTGCGGAGTGGGGGTTGCCCGTTGCACAAGTCTCTCTGATCCCACGTCCCTAGGAGATGATCTCCTAGGGTTCGGCTCTTGTCGAGGTACGGACTCCACCCTTGCTGATGGCGACGTCCTTCGGCGGTGAGACGTCGCACGATGTGTCAAGTATTCTCGAAAGAGTCGTTGTTCATCGAGGATCTGTCGTTGCAGGTCGTTGATCTGACCCACAGTGGCTGGAGCATTGGGGTCAGGTATCACCTCCACCACCACATCGTCTGCCTCATCATTGTTGGGCTCATCGACCACAAACTAGTCATTAAGGGGGATCTCTTCCTCCAGAGGGACATGGTCCTGGTCATTGGCTCTGCGGCGAGAGCACTCTGGGGGTGGTGATCCATTCCTTGCTCCGTTGTTGGTGGTGGTAGTCTTCCTTCGTACCATTGAATGAATATGGAAGCGAGCTAGTAGTTGTAATGGCTAGCGTCGTTCCCACAAACGGCGCCAATCTGTTGCGTCAAGAAATCGTCGAGTGGTCCTGCGAGTGCCGTCACCTGCAAGTGGACCGAGGGGTCAACAGAGAGAACCGGTGTGGTTTTGGCCTGGGGCTCTCCTATGCCAAAGTTAGATCTCCTGAGCAAACAAATGAATAGTGATTATTCAATATGAGTTTAGCTGTCCCCTTTTAAAGGTGGTGTACCTTTCCTTTTATAGTAGTGTATGGCGGTGTGGAGAGTCCCAGTTTGATGGCGAGTGTGCCGTTGAGTGGATAGAGGCCCTGGGTAGCAGGGCTCTATCTTGATTGGCCATCTCCCAGCAGGAGGGAGTGTCCTGGTGGAACCAAGATCCTTGGCGGATAGATACCCGCGTGTGGTGATAACGTCATTGGTGCTTGAATCCGTCTGGGTGACGTGACTTCTAAGCGATGGCCTAGAGTCCTAGTGGTGACATGAGTCTGTAGTGACATGATTGGGTCATAAACGAGTGGCCCCGGTGTCCGTGTACATCACGTCTGCGTCCATGATGCCACGCCTGGGTGTGAGGCCATGCCTGGGTGAGGCCGCGCCTGGGTGAGGCCGCCGCCTTGGTGAGGCCGCACCTGGGTGAGGCCGCGCCTGGGTGAGGCCGCGCCTAGGTGAGAGGCCGCGCCTAGGCGAGAGGCCACTCCTGGGTGAGGCCGCTCCTGGGTGAGGCCACGCCTGGGTGAGGCCGGCACCTGGGTGAGGCCGGCTCCTGGGTGCGGGCCGCGCCTGGGTGAGGCCACGCCTGGGTGAGGCCGCCGCCTTGGTGACGCCGCGCCTGGGTGAGGCCGGCGCCTGGGTGCAGGCCGCGCCCAGGTGGGACCCCCGGTTGGTTCTCCTTGGTTCTGAAGCGGATCATTTTGTGACACGTGGCAGCCGCTGACTGGTTCGATGAATCTTGGATGTATCACTTGCTAACCTGTTGAGCCTCAAGTATTGCTCCTCCTCTAGATAGTGGTTCTTCCTCCAATGAGCACACTAGGTTAAACAATCTTGAACCTTCTTTGGTGTAGCCAAGGTTCTCCTAGTCAATCCAAGAATCTCTTCAGATCTTCAAGCACACATCAAGGTTTCCAAAACCCTAATTCTCAAAACTAGAGAGCGAGAAGAAGGGGAGAGAAGAGATCAAGAGGAGAGAGAGAGAGAGAGAGCCAAATTCGTCCAAAGGGGTGGAGCAAATTTTTGGCCAAGCCAGTGCTGGTCGTACCCTCCTTTGTGTGTTTATATAATTAGGGCTCTAAAAAAGCCCTATTTGAAATCCCAGTGAAAGTCCAACACTCTCTCTCCTCCTTGACTTGAACCTGTTTAAACCTGATGGGCTTCTAATTGGTAAAGAAGCAGACTCTTAAAGGGAATAGTAAATTATTTATTTATTTTATATTTAATGGATAAATAAAATTAGCATCATATCCATTAAATTGAATAAACAATTAATTAGCAAATCTCAAAAATTACCCTTACATAATAATAAATCATTATGTACCAACCCTCTACTAATCAACATCATCATTATGGAATCTAAGGCATATAAACATGTACTGCCAAACCCAATTCCATAGTACATGCCCATATCAAAGCGTTTGTGTACGTTATCAGAATCCACAAAACGTGATCACACATTTTTAATCAAAAACTACACATAACCTACCATTTTAAGTGAAAATAAGTTTTGCAAAAACCCTAAAATAGTATTGGATCTAGATTCTAATCCGACCATCCACAGACAATCTCTATCTTGATGTTCTCCAATCGAACAATGGGGACCACGTTGAGTAACTTTCTCACTCGCGAAATATTCGCGTATTCCCATAAACCGGCTTTGATTCTCTTGAATCTCAATCATTGATAATCCAAAGAATACGTTCACATTTCACAGTGACAAGGTCCTCTCCGGTACTGAGTCTTGGTGACACATGTTTATCTCAATCCTACAATTGACAATATACTTGATGAAATCAACACATTAAATTCTTAAACAATACACATCATAATGTGCACTCACATCCATACCCCAACATCAACATGTCTAGGCATATCCAATGTGATGACCATATGATAAGGGTGTTCAACCCAAATCCTAGTCGTGACTATCATTTTAAATTAAACTTACGGACACATAATGCTCAAAAAATTTATATCACATGTGATAATATTAAACCAAAATATGTAAACGGTTCAATACAATGTAAACCGAAACAAACCAAGTTTGATGGACACATAAATCAGCTCAGGAGAGAATGCTCTACGACCCACGACCAGCTTACTCAAATAGCGGCGAAAAGACTTGCTTGTTGTGCTACTTAAATAAAGTCATTTTCCTTTTGATATAAAAATAAATAAATAAACTGTTTTTGGAATAACACTTGGACTGATATCAGGCTACCAAACCCTTTTTAAAATTTTGAACTGCCTCGTTTTGTCTATGATAGTCTTCTTATATAATTCTTCTTAAAGTTTCTTGAGAGGTTTTCTCATGTGGAGTGTGAAGGGACCCAAGGGATTCAAACTCATTCCTTCTATACCTTCTGATCAGCACCGTTGTTCATATCATACGAATTTAACAGTACCATCCATGATCCTGATAATTACACGGCATATAGTCCAAGTCCACAATGAAGCAAAGCCAAGGCAGAAAAAAGGCACGAGAAACAAGAGCTGGTTAAATTCTTTTAATATTTTGCATTCAAAGATAAAGAAGCAGGCGCTGATTTTTAAATTTTTCATTGGAGAGTCCAAAGAAGCTGCTGATTTTAAAATTTGAGTTGCAGGATAGAAAGGATAATGCTTCACTCACTCAGAGACCCACTATAGTCCCTTTCCTATCTCCTTCTGATTCAAAAGTGAGAAAAGAGTGTTCACTTTACAAGCTTAATTCATAAAGGTAATGAGTAAGCAGTAAGAACCCAACTCTGAATCTCTTCATTTCTTCATCTTATTAACTTTGTTTTGTTCTGTTTGAAGTACTATGAGTGCTGGAGCTGTTCTGAAGACTTTTTGTTTCTTCTTCATAGTTATCTATGAAGTCTCTGGTTTGAGCTCTGATGGGGAAGTTCTGTTTTCCCTTTTCAAGAACTGGTTGGTACCTCCTTCAATCAAATCAAGCTGGAACCCCTTAGACTCCAATCCATGTTACTGGTATGGAATACATTGTGACCACAAACAGAATGTGATCTACATCAACATTTCGAGTAATGGGATAGCCGGTCCATTGGGACCGGAGATTGGCCGGTTAAGATATCTCAGCAAGATTGATATCAGCAATAACAGTCTTTCAGGTAAGATCCCGAAAGAGTTGGGGAATTGTAGTCTACTTGAACATTTGGATTTATCCAAGAACAATTTCACTGGAGAGATACTAGAAAGCTTGACAAAGTTGCAGAATCTAAGGTATTTATCCCTTTTTGAGAATTCACTTAGTGGAGAAATACCTGAATCATTGTTTTGGATTCCACATCTCTCAGAGGTTTATTTTAGTGTCAATGATTTCACTGGTTCAGTCCCATTGAACTTAGGAAACATGTCTGAACTTACATCTCTATGGTTGGATAATAATCGATTTTCGGGCACCATACCTTACTCCATTGGAAATTGTACTAAACTGACAGAAGTGCATCTGAAGAATAACCAGTTTGTTGGAGCTTCTTCAAGAATTTGATGCAAGTTTGAACAGTTTTATTGGTTCAATTCCTTTGGGTTCGGGCAAATGCAAGGAACTGAAAGAGCTGACTCTTTCCTCCAACAGTTTGAGTGGGCAAATCCCATCAGGCATTGGCAACTGCAGTAGCTTGACTAAATTTGCAGCTGTGAGTAATAGTTTAACAGGTCAGATCCCATCTTCCTTCGGGTTACTCTCTAAGCTTTCGTCTCTTTTCATGTCTCTAAATTCATTATCTGGGAAAATACCACCTGAGATTGGTAATTGTAGTTCCATGATTAAATTTGATTCATATGGAAACCGACACGAAGGTGAAATTCCAAGTGAATTGGGGAGGTTGCAGAATTTGCAGGAACTCTGGTTGTTTGACAATAATCTGACTGGAGAAATGCCAGTTAGCATTTGGAGGATTCCAACCCTTAAGGTTTTACTTGTTTATAACAACAGGTTAACAGGGGAACTACCATTAGAGATGACTATACTTCGATACTTGAGGAATATTTCCTTGTTCAACAACCATTTTTCTGGACTCATACCTGAAGGATTAGGTGTTAATAGTAGTCTAGAACAATTGGATTTCACAAACAACAAGTTTTCAGGCAAAATCCCACCAAACCTCTGTTTCGGAAAGCGATTAAAAGTTATGAATATGGGCTTAAATCTACTTGAAGGTAGTATACCTTCAGATGTCGGAAGTTGTTCAACCTTGAGAAGGTTGATTCTTGAACAGAATAATCTTACTGGATCACTTCCCAAGTTTGTGAGAAACCAAAATCTGCTGTTCATGAACATTCAGGGAAATAACATCATTGGAGAAATTCCATCAAGCATTGGGAACCTTACCAATATAACTTCAATTAATTTGTCTAGGAATAACCTGACGAGTCTCATACCTCGAGAGCTGGGGAACCTAGTGCACCTTGAGGTTCTTAATTTGTCTTGTAACCATTTGCAAGGTCCATTGCCTACACAAATCTCAAACCTTACCAAATTGTATTCACTGGATGTGGGTTTCAACTCATTGAATGGTTCAATTCCATTGAGTTTAAAGAGCTTGACAGAATTATCAGTATTGATACTGAAAGAAAATCAGTTCACCAGTGGAATCCCAGATTGGTTGTCAGAATTTGGAAAGCTTTCAGAGTTGCAGATGGGAAGAAATTTTCTTGGGGGAAGCATCCCTCCATCAATTGGACAATTGCAGAACCTGGTTTATGCTTTGAATCTTAGTGATAATGGACTGACAGGACCCATTCCCACACAGTTGGAGAAGTTGAAAATGCTACAGAGATTGGATATATCTCAAAACAATCTTAGTGGAAGTTTAGCACCACTTGAAGGACTCGACTCCTTGCTCGAGCTGAATATCTCATATAATCTCTTCAGTGGGCCAATACCGGATAAGCTGATGAAGTTACTTAACTCCTCTCCATCTTCATTTCTAGGAAATCTTGGACTTTGTATATCTTGCAGGCCAAGGGCTGGCTTATCTTGCAGTGGCAACAGCAATTTGAGTATATGTGGTCATGAGCAATCAACTGATCAGAAAGGCCTTACTAAAGTAAAGATCATATTGATAGCTCTTGGTTCATTTCTATCTTGTGTAGTAACACTTCTTTTGCCAATTTATATGCTGCTAAGGAGTAGAAGACCAAAACCAGTTGAAATGTATGATTGCAATAATTCTAATTTTCCATTGAATGAAGTGATGAGGGCTACTGAGGATCTGAATGAAAGATACATTATTGGCAGAGGAGGCCATGGAATTGTTTATAAGGCATCAATGGGTACTGACAGACTATATGCTGTAAAGAAAATTATGTTCGCAGGCCAAAAAGGGGCTAACAAAAGCATGATCAGAGAAATCGAGACCGTTGGGAAGATCAGGCACCGTAATCTGGTGAAACTGGAAGGTTTCTGGTTTGGCAGAGACTATGGGTTGATTTTGTACAAGTACCTAGGGAATGGAAGTCTTCATGATGTACTCCATGAGAACTATCTGGCTCCAGTTCTCCGATGGGAAATGCGTTACAGAATTGCGCTGGGAACTGCCCAGGGATTGGTTTATCTTCATCATGACTGTGATCCTGCTATTGTACATCGAGATATCAAACCAAAGAACATACTTTTGGACTCAGAAATGGAGCCTCATATCTCTGATTTCGGCATTGCAAAACTCATGGATCAGTCACCAGCTTCTGTTCACTCTGTCACAATTGCAGGCACCATTGGATATATCGCTCCAGGTACTCTTTCTGTCCTTGTGTTTCACTGTATTCTCGATTAGTCTTACCACTTCAAGTAATTTTGGATTGTCACAGAGTGTGCATTCACAACATCGAGGAGCAAGGAATCAGATGTGTACAGCTATGGAGTTGTCCTGCTTGAGTTGATAACTAGGAAGGAGGCAATAGATCCTTCACTACCAGAGGATACAGACATAGTGAATTGGGTGCACTCCAGATGGAGGAGTGGAAAATCCATTGATGCAATTGCTGATCCGAGCCTCATGGAAGAACTCATGGTCCCAGTGGTCATGCAAGAAGTGGTCCATGTGCTGCTGTTGGCTCTGAGATGTACAGGAAAACAGCCAAGTGATAGACCAACAATGAGGGATGTGGTGAAGCAAGTAGTAGATACAAGGGCTCAGGTTAGAAGACAAACAAGCTAGTTATGAAATCTGTTGCTGACTAATAACGCCCCCCCCCCCCCCAAAAAAAAAAAAAAAGCTTCCAAACTTAGTAATTAGTATTGTTCTTACTGTCAAACATCCTTCTGTTCCTAATCCATCTGTAACCTTCCAATTCCTAATGGCAGCTGCAAATAGACAATGTTTCCTCTATCAAAAAAAAAAAAAAAGAAGACAATGTTTCAATCTATTTCTCTTTTCTTTAATACTTAAAATCAATGTGTCAACATCAAGATTTAAAGCAAAGTGTTTGTCTTTGCTTTCTTGGCCTTGGTTTTTTTGTCTTTGAGTTCCTCTCTGTTTCAGTTGTAGGCTTCTGTGGCTGTTTGGTCCAACCCTCTTTTCTTCAAGATTTAAAGCAAAATATATTCTCTTATTTTTTATTTTTTCTCAAAAAGGATGTAAAACAAAATGTTACATTATTACATAACCTTGAACTGTAGATAATCAATATCATTGTGTATCGATGCCCTCTATAAGAGTTGTTGAACAGTGATGGCCACTGAGAGGGGGGTGAATTAGTGGACTCTAAAAATTCTTCCTTCAACAGGTCCAACTCCCAGTTCACCTGTTGATGTCCTCAGCACTCAACACAACCACTGAAGGTGTCCTCTCGAGTGCACAGTCACAAAGTCAATACTGCCTGACAACTTTGACCAAAGCACACTCAACCACAATCACTGACACTGTTGCCTCGAGCTGATGAAAATAATGTTGCCAAGAGCTAATCCTCACACTTTGCACCTCTCAATCAAGCACACAACCTTAGTCACTGTTGAAGTCCCTCCCTATCAGCATACATACACATACACAATCGTGTGACACACCTTTCCTATCAACCACAGGCAGGCATACAATTTCAGTGGCAAGGTCTACCCGGTGTGCATACACATCCTGCAGACAAGCACTCCAAAATACAAACATACATCCACAAAACAAAATATATGTGCTTCGGAAAGTTTCCTACATGCATGGAATAATAATCACACTGACCTCAGCATCTACTCATCACTATTTTCTAAGCATAGAACTGAGAGGCCGCACCCATGCCCAATTCAGGTAGTCAATACTACTAGTGTCCAGTACCCATTGAACACTCGAACATAAAATCAAATTTTGAGCTTCTATGAGTGCCCTACAATGAATTTCACATAACATAGGTCTACGACAGTACAACCTCGCTAATACAAGTAATAGAAATACTGTAAATCAAGTATACATGCTAACAAGTGTTGAAAGGCTTACAACCATGCTAGTCTCTGATCAGTGATGTCTAGCGATGAAACTGGGATCACAAACTGCTCACTAGAATCTTCAACTTCTCCTAATTTGATGGAGAACTAAAATCTTCAAGTGTGCATAATGTCTAGAGTCCATGAGTGGTCCCTAGCAGTGTGGGCAACCACTATTCTTCCCCCATTCTTTTCGATTTTTTTTCTTTTTTTCCTTCTTCTTCTTCGATCTTCTTCTTCTTCTCCTTCTTCTCCTTCTCTTTTATTTCCTTCTCCTTTTTCTTCTTCTTAATTCCCTTTTCTTTTTCTTCCCTTTCTATGTAATAAACCACAGTAAATGAACAATGAATGCTCACTCGCCATTTCAACAGCTTCCTTGAAGCTCTATGAATGCAAGGATGAGGTTGGTGATGGCATCAATGCACACAACAAGGACGGAAGGGTATTTCTTCAATTTCCGTACATATGGATGCTGCAACCCTCTTTTTCTCCTTTCTCAGAGTATAGTGCTCTCCAAGATGAGCATTTAGGAACTTGGAACCGCCAAATGTTTGTCGAATGAGAGAGTTATGACATGTAGAAGTTCGGCTAATGTGAGATCTCATAATGGAATCTCGGGAGTGAGTAGGGTGTACGGGCATAGCACCATAATGATGCCTAATCTAGTAGAATGCACGTGCAGGAGTATGCCTAATAGGGGTCATCAGATAAAAATCTAAAAACACACCTTAAATAACGTCCATCAGATCATGTCAGAGGTAGTCATATGGTTAGCATGATTTACGGACGGTCGCATCCCTTGGATTAGCATCTCGTGACGCGTCATCGTGTCACGAGTTAAAGTGTCAGGCTACGTATCAATCTCTGATTGGTCCGGTCAGTACGGCCAACTGCAGATCGTCCGATCTACAAGGAGTGCATGGGAAATCATTGTGACCATCAGATCTCTTCATTCTGTCGGGTTCAAACGTGGCTCGAGTATGATCTCAGAGAAAAGAATCTAGAACAAGTGTATGGTGCATGCGCTTTTCAAGGGAGCTGGACCACAGGGGTGTATTGACAGATTCAATGTCGTCTTCTGGATCGTAATCCAATTCCACGTACAAGATGATAGTCAAACAATCGGCATCTCAAAATGTCATACCAAATGCCCATGAAGCACCATAGAAGAGTCATAGGGGTCGCTTGATTCTGTATTACGTATCTTACCTTAATATCATTGTCCTATGAAGGATCGAAGATGAGTCTTGGGATCTTCTATTTCGTTGAATTATTATGATATGCACTTAAATCTAGCTGGAAGAAGAGCATTTGGGAAGAAACACATACCTTCTGCATCTATGATTTGCTCTTCTTCTGAATTGATGTTCTTAAGGGCTTGTTCAAGTTTCTCAACCTTCTCACGAAGGACCTTATTTTCAGGGGATTCCACACTAGGTAGAGGGCTTGAATTGATGACAACTTCATAATCGTGAGTTCCTACATTTGGTCTAGTTCCTCGGGTAGTTCAAACCGATGATTGTTGTGGAACTACCTGTGGTAATAAGCCCCTAATAACGATACTAGTCCATCGTTAAAACTGAAAGCATCCCAATTCCCAAGATACTAGATACTAAGCAAAGATTTATTAACATTCAAATAACAATTTAAACAAGTCTTTTTTTCATTGATTTAGATCTTTCCTAAAAAATGTCAATTGAATTGACTCCTTAAATCACGACGATTGAATATGAATGGGCTATTATTATTTCGAACAAGCCGTTATGGTGAAATTGGTAGACACGCTACTCTTAGGAAACAATGCTAAAGCATCTTGGTTTGAGTTCGAGTGACTTTGATTGAAGTTTGTCCATGTTGTTGGATGGTTCTTCGTTGTTACTCATAACTGAAGGTGTTGTAAATACTAGTGAAATATCTCTAATGATGATGGTTATGTGACTCTGACTAATCTTTAGCCAAGCGGCTCCACACCCGTGAGGGTGACTACCAGTGGGTTGTGAATGGTGCTTAAAAAGGTAACAAACTGATTAGATTTAGAGCACGGCCTATTCTAACCCATGATGTTTTAACTAAAAAGGTTCACAATATGGTACATAAACAATATTTAGTCAAATTGAACTCCCCAATTCTCATGGGTACTCCAAACGCCAATTATAGTTAGTTGTGTATCCTAGGGGTATGATTTCTATGTCCTTACATGATGCATGAATAATTCTGAAATAGGACATAAGGTTCCCCTACTGTATCAAGGAGCATCGGATAAGCCTACACCTGGTCTGCACCATGGTGGTCAAACAGTACGTTGATCATATACCCGAAGATATTGGGTTACAAGGTGGGTGTGAATTCGCCATGGGGCCCCATGTCTGTACTCCGATCCCATGGATAGCTCATGTGCTATTTCATGCATTAATGAAGGAGTTTGTGAAAAAGGTTTTATGCATGCTGCATGTTAATACATACAAATCCTAGCAAACATGTTTGGCATAAAAAGGCCCAAGCAAATACAAACAAATGGGTACAGTGATGTTTGACATTTAAGGCATCCCCAGTGGAGTAGCCACTTTGGGGACAAGGGGTTTGGGGGGAAACTTGCCCTCCAGGCCTTTATTGACAACGAGTCACCGTCGCTAGATTAGGGTCTAGTACCTTTACTAAAAATAAACAAACTAACTCCATTCGAACTAATCAAATCCAAAGGTTGGGATTTGTGTCAGTTTGCGGTCCAGGGAAGCTGTTAGGCACCCCGGTCCACCTGGTAAAAATCAAACTTCTACCCTAAGTTAATGTGTTATACATGGGCCAAACAATAGAGAAACAAACAAGCTAAATATCACACTCATTAAAGAGGGAAGGAAAATGACTTACCTTAATCTAGCTTTACCTATCTGATTAGTATACTAAATTTAAAGCATGTGTTCAATAAATGTAAGGGAAAATCTATGTCAAACATGCCATGGTCATTTACATATAGGTTGGAAGCACAATGAAGTGATTCCCCCATATTCATGACATTGTCAGGTTCCTACTAATTTAACATGATGTATGAGAGATTGTGCGATAGAGATACTTCAACACACATTGTAGACCTCTCATGAGGTGTTTAGTGTTAAAACATGTTTTCAATGGTTTACCCAAACCCTACCCAATCAAAGCAACACCTCATAATCATAAAATTGTAAGGGAAGTTCAGAAAAACAAACCCGAAAGATAATGTATAGTGGATGCTTGAGAAGGCCAGAAACTAGATTTCCAACTACGGAGAGAGAGGAAGCGGCCCGCAACTATCTAAGGTCCTCTATATAAGATAATCATCATGAGAAGAAAATGGGAAAAAGAACATTGTCTAGTTGTGTGGCCCCTATGCCTAGACATAGGAGTGTGTGAGATTACTGTTCCATCCCTCGTGAAATAAAAAATCCTATTTATGTTGAAGCCCCATGCATGCGCTCTCATTGGCCCCCACGTTGGTGCAGGGCCACGCAACCAAATAGAGATCTCTTGCCCTAAGAAAATTTAAATATATTAAACATTTTAAAATAATTAGCTAATATGTTTTTGGGAGAGGAGAGGCATACCGTGCAATTGCCACATACTAGCAAGAGGCATCAATGGGGCACAACACAAGGTATCATACAAAAGAGGCACATGTCATTTCAAAAGGAGATAAAACAAAAAAGGAAGAAAATTATTTGTGGGGAAGTGTGTGCCCTATGCCTAGACACAGAGGAGGCAAAATGATCACCCCACCCCCATGAAAGGCGGTAATGACCACCTTGTTGATGCCACTGTGTATGCTCCCATTGCCCCCACACCTGCAAGGGCCACACTCCCCACAGAGAACTCTTACCCAAAAGAAAACACAATGCTGACTAGCTAGCATACGACACACAGGTAGTGTGCCCAGTAGGGGTGTAAGTTTGGCCCTGTCGGCCCGAGCCTGCCTTGAGCCCAAACATAGCCTGAGCTAGATTTTTCAACCGTGAAGTCAAGTTAGGGTTGAAATTTTCAGGCCCGGTGTTAGGGGGGCTGGGTTAGATTTGAGGCATCGGTCTTGTGTTGGGTTATGCTTTACAATTTCGGGTTTACATCTAACAATTTTTGTTTAGTATCTAATTATCTATTGGTTTACAAAAGCAAAAAAAATGATTGAAAGTATTTAAGATTAAAAGTTTTGGACGAAGTTGTTTAACCCAAAGAAAAGTCTAATAGCCAATCATATATTTTTACCATGTGATTGGACTAAGCGTATATGGGCTTCTGGTCCTCTTGGACTATGAACTGAGCATCTCTCTGGCCCATCCTTCATCAATCTGTGTGCATCTTTACTTGCATCCCCCGATCTTGATAAACAATCTATTTCCTGGTTCTTCTCTATTTTCATTATTACTTGTTATTATATATGGTTTGTAAAGAACAATGTTGTTATGCGTGGTACTTCAGCTGACCCCTTACTGGTTATCAAAGTGTATTAAAATGGGCAAATAATCTACGTATCTCACCACCTACAATAAATTCATTTATGATGGAATCACCATATTATGGATCTCCTAATATATCTCATTCCTCTGTTTCTAAAACTATAATGAACCTACCTGGTTTAATTGTCGTAAGAGTTTCTGAACCCGCTTCTAAATTAGTCTAGTGGCACTTTAACATTTTGATAGATGGACAAAGTTTTCTAACAAATGCAGGTTTAATAAGTGTACAGGACCCCATGGAGGCAGAACTTTTTGGTCTTCTACAAGGATGGGAAAGAGCTAACAAGGAGCAGATCCCCATAAGACATGTCTGGTTATGCAACAATGACCTCTTTCAGCTTTTAATTTCCAAAGACTCCTACCTTTTACCCTGGAACCTTATGCATAACTTTTTTGTTTTAACTGAAAAAACTGACAGCTTTGAAAACATTACTTTTCATCTTTGTCAGCATCCGGCCTAGTCTAAGGCTCACCCACTGTTGTACTTAATTTCTTAAGGTTTATATATATGTTTTCCTTTCATCGAAAAAAAAAACCAATACCCAATTACATGTGCCTCTTATTTTTTTTATGCATTGGAGGACACAAATGGCAAAATAGTAGGGCCATTCAGGGTCAATCAGGACCAACCACACCCAGCCCGACCCAGTCATGATTAATCCAGACTGGGCAGGGGAGCCCGACAAGGTTAGGTCTGCACTGAGATATCTCAGCCGGACCTCAGGCGAGGTTGGGCTTGGGCTGAGATAAGAAGACTCAGGGTTGGGTTGGTGGGTTAGGGTTTTAAAAAACCCAGCCCAATCCCACCATGTTTCACCCCTAGTGCCTAGGGATGTAAATGGATAACCGAAATCCAAATCCGAATCCATATCCGTATCCGTTTAGGGACATCCATATTCGTTTAGAGATACCCGAAAAAACGGAAAAATAATCCGAATACTCCGATTAAAATCCATCCGAAAAAAAATTTGAATACTTAATAATAAAAAATTAAGTAAATAATGATTTTGAGGATTTTTAAAAATTCAACAGGTTCTAGAATATGATGAAAAGAAAATCATGATCTAAGAGATATGGATTGAGAATGAATTGTATCTGTTAGGGAGAGGAAGTTCTGGGTTACACAAGGCAGAGATGTAAACGGATGGTCGAAAATCAAAATCCAATTTGCATCCAAATCCGTTTAGAAGTATCCGTATTCGGTCAGGGAATATCCGGCTTCGATCACATCTGATCTGTATCCGATCCGAATCCGATCCGTTTACATCCCTACTAGTGCCCCGCCTTTGGAATACCTACACCCACCCCATATAACCAATAAATAATAGGTAAAGTACACGTACACCCCTAGAATGTACCCAATATTCCTCGTACCCCCCTAAGCGGCTCAATATTCCACATACCACCCCTCAATATTCCACGTACCACCCTTGCTTTACAACCCAAATGCCATTTAAGTCCACACCAGTTATTAAATGCTATAAAATGACCAAACTACCCTTTCTTCTATTCTTTCTTAAATTTGAAAAGACCTAATTGCCCTGACCTATTTGCTAAAATTTGAAAAGACTAAAATACCCTCATCTTCCCCAAACACCACCCCCCACCATTAACACCATCACCATCCCACCGCGAAGCCCTACCTCAGTGTCTCTCCTCCCCTCCTCTACTTCCTCTACCTCTCGTTGAGTTGGGAGCCGCAGGATTGGTGTATTCGTATGCATAGTTAGCAGCAACGGCGATCGACTGAGACGGGTGATGCATCGCATGGTAACCTAAAATCTGCTGCTGATGCTGATCCGAAGGCATGTGAATAAGCGGTGGAGCTGCTGTGGCAGCCGTTCTGTACACATGGGCTGCCGATTCGGGCTTAGCAGGAGGAGTTGCGGTCATGGGGGGATAAACAGGCGCAGCGGGCTCTTTGAAAGCTGCTGCTGCAGCAGAAGTGATCATGGCAGGGTTGGGTGATGTTGAGGGTCGACTAGATGGGACGGTTTGAGTGTCGCCTACATAGGATTGAACAGGCAAGTTGTAAGCTTGTGGTTGCCTAACAGGCAAGAAATACATTGGGTATTGCTGCTGATCGAGTTGGTGAGGAAGCTGCTGCTGCTGCTGCGCCGAAGGGTACATGAATCGCAAGGACCCTGTTGTCTCTAGCGGGAGATGCAGGTGCGACTGGATCTTGATAGAACACTGGTTTTGGGCGAGAATTGGCATCTCTACAACATTTTTTAAACAATTCAGAAATCGTTTTCCAATCAAATAAAAACTGAATCAATGTAATTTAACATCCCAATCCCTCAGAAATATAGAAATCGAGAAATCGAAATAAACATAAAAAGAACTAAGAAGAGAAGAAGCAGAGAGATTGAGGATACCTTGCAGCTGCATCTGGGGAAGGTAAATCAACTCCCATCTTCTGTTGCAATTGCGGCTGTGGCAGCTTCCGGAAACCAACAGGGGCTCCGTGACCTGATGGCTCATCGTCCGAGTAAACCCGGCCGGAGTTTTCACTAGCAACAGTGGTAGGGTTAACCGTAACAGCTGGCGCCATTGCTGCAGCTGCTGCGACGATGGTCGGAACAGGTCGCGGAGAAGTCAGGGAAACAAAACCCTCCTCTTAATTGTGGAAGCAGCGACACTCAGCTGTGAGAAATGTTCCTCTAGCCCAACCTTTTGATCATGCAAGCAAACACCATCCTCAACATGAACCCGAATCGGAGGCAAATTAGACATAGAAGGCGAAGAAGTTGTTGAACCAAAAGATGAATTGGTTTCCTTCATTGGAGAATCCGGCAGCGATTGAACATCTTGCCCAGATTTATTAACCTGCTTGTTACTGCCACCCAGGGAATCAGATTGAACCTCCCCATCACGGCACGGTGGGATGGTGATAGTGTTAATGGTGGGTGGCGGCGGCAGCGGCGGCGGTGGTGGGGGGTGGCTATGTAAAACAAAATGATGATTTGAGAAAGATGAGGGCATTTTAGTCTTTTCAAATTTTAGCAAATAGATTAGGGTAATTAGGTCTTTTCAAATTTTAAAAAAGATGGAAGAAAAGGTAGTTTGGTCATTTTATAGCATTTAATACTTGGTGTGGATTTAAATGGCATTTGAAATGTAAAGCAAGGGTGATACGTGAAATATTGAAGAATGATACGTGGAATATTGAGCCACATAAGGGAATACGAGGAATGTTGGGTGTATTCTACGAGGCTATGTGTACTTTACCCATAAATAATTCAGAGACAAAATAAACCACCCAGACGACCAGACCCAATCTCTATCTGCTTTTAAGTCATAGACTAAACCCATCTTTTTCTCAATTCTCCCTCGTGCTGCGTACTCTCCACTCCCCAAGTCCATGTGCTCTTGATACATACTGCGGCCACTTTCAAATATTTTGACTTCTCATGATCCTCTGTCTCAAAGGTCTCAAAGGAAGGTACTCTTTTTAAATTTTGGGCTGATAACGACTGATACGTATCAGTATCGTAATATATCATTGTAACCGTAATTTAATTCTGTGAACTAAAACTTTATCTTGAAGTAAGGGTGTCGATTTGAAACCAGACTAAAGAAGTAAAATCCAACCAAACCAAAGCAAATTCAGTTCCAATTTGATTTTGAGATGTAGAACCGAGTTCAGTCCGGTACCAGTTTCAGCATAAGAACCGAATTCCAAAATCATATGGGGGTGTGGAGAGAAGCAAGGGTTAGGGCGGTATGGGGGAGTGCAGGGAAGCAAAGGGTAGGGCGGTGGGGATTAGGATGGAGGGGAGAGATGCAGAGGAGGGCCATAGGGGGTAGAAATTTTAATATATATTAATATATTATTATAGTATAAATGTATAATATTTTTTTATTTTTTGATAAAAAATTTAATATTAACAATAAATTAATCACACCCGGTGGGACTCGAACCCACAATCGCCTGATTAGAAGTCAGACGCCTTATCCATTAGGCCACGGGTGCTTGTTGTTTTATAGTTTAATATATAAATATTATATTTACTACATATACAAATTAGATTTGAATCATGAAAGAACTAAAGAGATTCAATTTGAGTATGAAATTTCAGAATCGATTCGTTTCTGGATTTGATTCTAGATCACACCAAGACCCTATGGAACCAAATCGAATAATAGATTCTTAACCGATTTACACCCTTATCTTGAACCATCGCTCATGAAATCACTGGATCATTCAATAGCCAAATGAAAAAATAAACTCTTCTTCAGGGACTAGCATACTTAGGGTTTTGAGCTTGTCCAATTAAAACCTCTCTCAAATGTCTCAACCTTCCTCAAATTCTCTTTCCCCCTCTCTAATCGGCACTGTTTTCTTTGAATTAGATCAACATGCTACCATGGTTTTAAGAATGGGAATGGGATCAGTGAATTGGCGGATTCAGATCGGAATCAATCGTGACCGATCCAGCCAATTCTGGATGATTTTCGCCAATTCTTCTCCATTTTTGGTCAATTCAAATTGGAAACGGCATCGACCGATTCAGTTCCAGATTCTGTTTTTTGAAACCTTGCTTGCAACTCGTCTGCATCTTCTTGGTAAACCGACAGAGCCCTCTTGACCAGAGAGTCAGCTATATTCGTTTAACTCCCTTGAAACATAAGTTAACAAAAAACAGAGTGGAAAGATGAGATATATGATGTCTTCCAAAATAGACCTCAACTTCAGTGGTGAAGTCGTAATCCCCAGTTGCAAGAAATTAATAACACTCTTGTTAGGTTGCGTTTGGTTACTTGAGACTATGGGTGCAGACTCTGTCTCTGGATTAGAATCCATGAAATAAGTTTCTATGGATTCGTAATGTTGAAAAATTAACTGTTTGGTTACCCTGATTCTGTAACTTGAATCTTCCCGAATAATTATTTGATTACCCTGATTCTGTGACATGATTCGTCCTAAAAAATTGTTTGATTGCCTTGTGTCTGTCAGGTGGATTCATCCTAAATCTATCTAAAAAACTGTTTGGCTACCCTGATTATGTAAATTGGATCTATCCTGAATATATCTAAATAACTATTTGGTTACTCCGATTCTTTCAGTTGGATTCATCCATTTTAGAGTGTGAGGTTATTGGTCAAATTATATACTCTTAAGTAAAAATAATTTGGAATTTGAAAATTGGGTTAACTGAAATGCACCTTCATACCATCAAGTTAAGCCTAACTACTAATTAGTAAATAAAAAAAGAGAGACATATCAACCCTATATTGATGGTGTCAATTACTCAGGGCTATTCATAGCCAATTATTTTCCAACGTCATCCTAGTGATAACATGTTTTATTAAAGAGAGACACATACCGTATATTCTTTTTGTATCTACATATAACATTTTTTAAATTAAATTTTGTTATGGATTGTAAATATAGTTAAAAAATGGACAAAAGCATCTCTATACTACGCACTATCTATCTAATAGAGTTTCAAAGTTAAAACAAAGAAATGAAATGCAAGTCACTTAAAATGTAACATTTAAATAGTAGTTTTCAATGTATTCGTCATAGCATGCACACCACAATTAAAATTTAATTACATAACTCAAATTCACAAACTTTAGTCTTGAAATTGTTCCAATGCAATGCATTCAATGGTAGACAAGGTCTCTCTCATCATCTCTTCCAAAAGATAAAGACACTTTTTTACTTGTTCAAGTCAAGTTTTTTAACAGCTTCAAGGACTTGTTTCAATGTCCTTGTATGGTGCTCAGTCCGCCTTGATAGATGTCCGGAACTTCTAATTGCTGAACTGATGAAATCATGCAAATAGGCTGTGGTTGGATCCGGTGGTTGAGGTGGGGGGTAGACCCTGTTCGGTATTCGCTACTTACTCATTTGAACATGACGATTCCCCCTCATCTATGAATTTAAACATGCCACAATCCGAAGATTTGTTTTCCTGTAAGAAATATGAAGAACATATTTGTAAATATTTTTTTGTTTAAATAATTAATAAAATAAGACTTTTATCAATAATTTGACTTGTCAAATGAAATAAGAAACAATATCTACCGGGGTGGATTGCAGGCAACACTAGAAATCTCATCCTACATTTTATCCTTTAGTACACCTTCGAACCTTGCACTGTCCCATTCCACATTCACACATTTTAAAGTGGTCCATCCACATAAAAAAAAATAGTGTTGGCAGCACTTGTAGAATCTTCTACCCGAATTAGTCTTAGCATTCGATTTCATAATTATACATTCATGACCACACAGATGTCACAAGTTGGTACATTATCCATCTGGAAAAAATAAATATCAAAGAAGTATTGTTGAAGTGAAAATCTTTGTTATATGAAAAAAGTGGATAGTCTGATTTTTTTTTCACTGTCCCATTCCACATTCACACATTTTTTTTTATAATGAAAGTAAAACTTTGCTAATTAACAAGGAAAATATTGAAAGGATGGTGCAATTAAACAGACAAGGGGTTGTGAGACCAAGGGAAGAAGATCCAACAATTTTTTCTCTGACAGAGAAAATTCACACATTTGATGTGTAATTCACTACGTGTATTTATAGAGATCAAACACCTAACACAAGTACACATAGACAAAATTCCAGAATTTTTAGAGAAGTTCAAACACCTAACACAAGTGCTTGTAGACAAAATTTCAGAATTTTTAGGGAAGTTCAAACACCTAACACAAGTGGTTGTAAACAAAATTTCTAAATTTATAGAGATCAAACACCTAACACAAGTGCTTATAGACAAAATTCCAGAATTTATAGAGAAGTTCAAACACCTAACACAAGTGCATGTAGACAAAATTCCAGAATTTATAGAGATCAAACATGTAACACAAGTGCATGTAGACAAAATTCAAGAATTTATAGAGATCAAACACCTAATACAATTGCTTATTTATAGAGAAGTGCAAACACCTAACACAAGTGCATGTATACAAAATTCCAGAATTCATAGAGAAATGCAAACACCTAACACATGTGCATGCAGACAAAATTCCAGAATTTATAGAGAATAACAATATCACAAGTGCATATAGCTATAATTCCAGAAATAGTTCAGAAAAATAGAATAGTATCAACCAGTATCCCAAGATATCCTCAACCACTCTAAGAGTTTAATTGTCTATGTCATGCTAACTAAACTAAAAGATAAGTCTAGAGTTAATATTAATTAACACCATAATAAAGTATGTTTGTTAGTTCACCAACTCCTTCACCACTGTTAAGTCATATAACCAACAAAAACCCACAATGGGTACCACCAGTGCATCAGTCTTGATTGTTCTCCTCCCTCTCCCTCTGCCAGGTAACTTTCAAGCATCTTTAGCTTGTCTTCATTTCTCTTTGCCTGCAGAAAAATAATGGCCTTCTTCTTCTTTGCCATAAAAAAGTTCATTGCACGAAATCTAGTGTCAAAGTCAATGGTTGGAAAGGAATCAAGCGCCTCATCGAGTCTATCGACAAGATCATCTAGTGAGTCATTCTTAACCAAAGAATGCATGGCGGTAGCAATGGATTTTAAGGGACTTGCTACCTTATCAGGTCCACCCTTCTTTCTCTTTGTTCTGCCACTTATGGCAGATGACTGAGGACTACCACGACTATGACTCCCCCCTCCTAATTGATTGGCTGGGACACTATCTGTAGCTTCAGTAAATTCTTCATCAATAGCATCAATACAATCCTTATAGTAAGGGTAGAAGCTTCTACAGTTATCAGCTATTCGCTCATGCGTTATTGTACTTAGAGGCTTCAATAATACTGTGTAAAAATTCAATATTGCACCCAATACAAGATTAAAATACCTACTTACAGTCTCACCGGAATGTCCAAAATCATGCAAATTTTTACGATTCTTCATATGGTGGCCAACTGTTTGTAAAAACATGACTATCTGTTCCTCCACTTACATTGATTTGTCCCCTCTCTCGCACCAATTGACATAAACTAAAAAATGTCCTTCTACTCATTCTTATCATGTTTCGTACTGTCGCACACACCAAGAAACATTTTATTATAATGATCCGCTGCTATAGTAGCAGCAGCAACCCTTGATATAATTGCTTTCTTGCGCTTCTGATAACCCTCATCGTGTTCGTCATCAGTAGACATTTATACGTTGATCTACAATTCAAACAGAAGTTAACACTTTAGATGAAAACCTTTTCTAATAACCCCTCCTGTCTGCCATGGTTTTATATTGATTGAAACGAAGGGGATAAGAAAAAGCATATAATACCCTTATCATCCAAATCCATACATCATACTTGTTATGACTAAACAGGGTAATGGTGCTTAAATATTATACATTCGATTAGGTACTCACATTCACACTACCCATCATCCTCCAAAAACCATTCTTATCTAATCAAGTAATAATTCATTTTTCCCATCAGAGAGCATACCAATAATCATACTAAAAAGAATAATTTTTCTTTCATCTTTGAAAATCCAAAATACTATTGACTCTATTGATCTTATTTTTCTTATTCAAAACTAAAACCTACATCTAATAAATCTCTATCTATCTGTTCGGTTAATATGTATTAGGCAGAAGTACTAATCCCCACTCTATAGCACACCATATTCTTGAACATAGGCAGAATCTTTATTAAACTATTCCAAACAATCAAAGCCTTGTTTTCAAACTCTAATATTGACCCTATTTAATAATAAAGACCTCTAATATGTATCTAGCTCCAAAATTATAACTCCAATGACTGCTTATCTCCTTTCCTAAACAAATACGACATCTAATAAAAAAAAATTGACTCAAAATAAAGCTCATAGTCTAATTATACTTCGCAAATCAGAAATCACATCACAAATCAACAATTCATCAGTAAATTGGCCATAACTTAACCAATAAGAACACAAGCTTCACAGATTTTGAGTTTGTTATATAAGTAGGTCAAACACCTTTAAACAGTAACAACATCATGCAAATCAAATTATTTTTTACCATCATTAAAATAAGGTCAAAGAAATAACCCAATTCATGTAATGCAATGTTCGCAATCACAAAAAACTAATCCCATAGTTTATGGAGCATATTCAGAGAAGATAGATTATAGAGCATCATTTTTACGAAATCACAAAAAACAAATCAACTAACTTGATTGGGGCATTGGGATGAACCGAAAATCATTAAAACTGTAAGAGGAATGTACCATGTTGTGGCATTTTACATCAGAGAAGAGAGAGATCAGAATACAGAGCATCATGTCTAGAGAAGAGAGAGATCAGATTACAGAGCATCATGTCTAGAGATGAGAGAGATCAGATTACAGAGCACCACGTCTAATCTTATATCATCAAGATCAACATCAAATAAGAGCAACATCAAAGAAGAGCAACATCAAAGAAATGCAACATCAAACTAAAACATATGCTTACCACAATTAGACATCACAAACACAGAGCGAGAGCGAAAGAGAGAGACACGACATGAATGCTTACCTCGGTGATGAAGGGATTTAGGGGGTTGAGAGCCTCAATAACCCTACCAGATTATGAATGCTTTCTTTAAGCTTCAGGAACGCAAGAGAGAAAGAGAGACACGGTTTTTCAGATCCTCAGTTCGCAAGCAGAGTTTGGGTGCTTCACCTTCACAAACGCGAGAGAAGAGACACTCATTAGAGTAACAATAGAGAGGGATAAAGAGAAAGAGAGAGAGAGAGAGAAACACCCATTAGAGTAACAATAGAGAGGGATAAAGAGAAAGAGAGAGAGAGAGACGAGATAAGAGCCGGAGATGAGAACCGGAGATGAGCGCCGCAGTGGTGTTGCCTCTCTTCTCGTTCAGCCGCGGTTCCTCTCCTTCTTCTTCCTTCGAGCGCTAGGGCATATTGGGATTTTTGAATTGTGATTTGGTAATTTGAGAACTAGGGTTGGAATCACCCTGATTTTATATTTATATAGTTGGTACCTTAATTGTATATTTCAAATTGGAATTTACCTATAGAGGTAAATCCCGACGCGAATCAGTTTTACGTTGAAAAGTGGAATTACCCTGAGTCCGAAAAATCTACTTCATTTTCTATCAAATATTTTAATAAAATAAGAATCATGATCCCGTAGAATTAGATTCGTCAGACTCAAGTAACCAAACGCAACCTTAGGGATTCTCAAGAGATTAAGAAGACTCTTGGCATTTGAGAACCCGTAAAATGAAGAGAATTATAAAAAAAAGGCATTTTTTGTGAATTGTTTGTAAATTGTATCATAAGCCTAATGGTTGTGTGAGATCAACATCTTCATTTTATTTTTTACCAAAAAAAAAATACATTGTCATTTTAAAAACCGGATTCAGCAGATGATACCGTTTCATCTATAACAACCACCTTTCTTAAATCGCTATAATGCTAACAAGTGACAACCTCGCAAGGCTCAAAATATTGCATCAAACGATGATATTAGGAACCCAACCCTCATCCAATGTAATTGCATCATAAGGTATCCCCTGTTTCATTGTCTTCTTCTCATTTACTTTTGATTCCATGAAATCCAATTTGGGAGTTCCCAATATTGCTGCAACACCTGTGAACCCGCTAGAGTACTTTGTTTCTTTAATGGGAGAAAGAACTCTACTTGGTCTTGTAGGGGGTACATTTTCTATGCAAGCATCCTTCTAACCGTTGGATAAGGACAACTCGTTTAAGACCCTTGATTTAATTAAGGGAATAAAAAAAGATTAATTCAATTAAATCATTAATCAATTTATAAATTAAAAAAACTTTTACAGATACCTGGTTGTTATGTAATTAAGGTTTACAAATAAAAACTGATTTAATTATCGGAAGGAGAGAGAGGATTCGCTTAGAAATAAGAGAAGAGAGAAAGGTAGTAAGAGAGAAAGGATAAGGTAGCAAACACACTCCAAATCTCTTCTTTTTTTTTTTGGCAAAATCTTTGAAACAACTTCCACGATCCTTGCAGTTTAAATAAGGTAGATAATTATCTCTCTCTCTCTCTCTCTCTCTCTCTCTCTCTCTCTCTCTCTCATGCTTAATCCAAGAAGAGTTAATCCACGTTTTTTTTTTTTTTTTTTTTTATCTTTATTCTCTCTCTCTCTTCTCTCTCTCTCTCTCTCTCTCTCTCCCTCTCTTTCTTGCTTACTGAATCCACAAAATAATGGAGACTTGAAAGTGAGTAAATCGGACAACGTAGAAACATGGATGATGCTGCTATATGTATAGTAACTGCTTATACATGGAAGAATGTGAGAATTAGGAAAGTAGGTGTTATTTGAATGAAATTATTATTTCTCTGTGATTGCTCATTTGTATGTCATTGGATGCCATGTTGTTCAATGTTTGGCAGAGGATGTTGTAGACACCTCATTTTGTCTTTTCCTCGGAGGTTTCCTGTAACAATGATGAGTACCCTCCAAGGCCTAGAGTCGGTGTATCTGTGGATGTAGCGTCAGTTTGCATTGCCCGAATCCGTATATCGATCATCCATTCTCCTTGTCGGAGCCCAAACCAGAGCCTCCCAAGCCCTCCAAGATCCCCTGGAAAGGCTAGCCCTGACCCAGACCCCTTGGAACCAGCCTGGCCTAGCCCAAAACCTGGCCTAAACAGTCCAAGTCACCCCTATCGACACTGGAACCTGTTTCGACACTCAAAGGCCCCAAGTTGACACTGAACCCACCAACCGTCAACATCGGGCCATACTCTCTCAAAGTTGAACAGTGCATTTTAACTGTTTATTCTACTTCAACAATCAGTTAATGGCAATTGACACTCAAATACCAATCTTCAATGCCGAGTCCTGTTCATCGACAGCCACTCGATATCGACTATAGCCCATTTCGATGTCAACTCGGGCAACTTCAATGTCGAATATCTGCAAATCCGATTAACCCAAATTTATCATGTTTAGCTTCGATTGCGATTCCTTTCGTGTCCCAGCCTATTTTTTACACCTTAGATCTCAATCTTGGCTCCCTTAGGTCCCAAGAAACGTCCCCTAAGGCAATAAAACACATGCTACTCAGCCATTGGTCTTTACCTTGACTTGACACCCATCGTCGATGCAAGGACAACCCTTTTCGACGATCCAAATTAACTCCAGCAATCCTACACAAATTTGGGATTACACACACCCCTCTACATCTATAAATACACCCATTCTCACGTTGATGAGGATTACATGCACCTTCTATGAGCTTTGCCTAGTCCTACGCTCAAAGATAGTACTCCCCTACACCCATACTTAGTCTACATTCAAGAGCTTTGAGGCATACCACTCCCTTCACCTCTTGAGTACAACAATTACATTTGAGACTTCAAGATCAAGATTTGGAAACACCAATCTGGCAATCTCAATTTGACAACGAAGCGCTCAAGTATAAAGAGACAATAGAAGCCTTTCAAGCGACGAAACTTGCTCAACTTACAAATCTCCTGAGTTACGAAAGGAAAACCTCCACACTTATGCTTTGATCTTCTTCTACTAGGTAGGCTCTTTGTCTTCAAACCCTATTTAATCTACATTGTTTTCACTTTTATTTCATTTTGCATCTCTGGAGGAAGGTGATCCCATCTCTTTAGATGGTGATCACTTACACTCCCTATCTCTCCCCTTCTTTTCTTTCATTTATGTTGTTTCTTCTATGCACACAAATCTCCATCATCCACATCCCCTATAGTCTGAAGTTCCTCCATGCATTCATTCTTACCAGTTTCTTCATATGCCTTGCATGCATGTTCTCTGTATCCTATTTTTATTTCCATGTATGTTTATGTGTCAAATTCTTATTTCCATGCCATTCCATGCATACGTTGAACCATCATCTTCATTCCCAGGTTTTTTCTCTTATCCATTCTTAGCTTAAAGTCATTCATGTTTGGGTTATTTAGGTCTTAAGTCCTTTATTTTACATTCCTGTATACTAACCCTTGTCTTACAGCCGAATCTCCGGGTATGTGTTTCTCCATCTTCCCTATCTTTTACTTTCTTGCACTTTTACTTGCATCTTACGTTCCACCAAAGCATTTTAAACCTTTATCTATGCCTAGCAATAGAAAGACCAGCAAGTCCAGACAGACTGAGGTGCCTAATACCTTCCCTAGATCGTAGCTTGACCCGTACCCAGATCAACAGACCATTTGTCCCCAAAAAGGCGTTGCATGGAAGTCACTACATTACAATTTTGGGTCCTAAACCCTCCTCTAGGTGGAGACTTCATGACATACATCACATTCTATCATATTTCCTCCCACAACCAAAAAGGAGAGGGTGATGAGGCGGAGCCCGCAAGGCAATCCCCCCGTCGATTTGGCCGTTGTCCTCACAGATGTATATGGAAATGAACAACAATCAGAATTGGAGAGAGTGAGTTTGAGAGAGAGACATCGCTTAAGATTTAATTAAGGAATTTTTAAAGGAAATTTTTTTTTAAAAAAAACAGTAATAAACTCTCCGTGGATTAAGCGAGAGAGAGAGAGAGATAATTATCTACCTTATTTAAACAGCAAGGATTGTGAAAGTTGTTTGAATGGTTTTGAGAGTCGTGGAGTGTGTGTATACTACCTTATCTACTACTACCTCTGTCTCTCTCTCTCTCTCTCTCCCTCTCTATCTTCTCTTGTTTCTAAACGAATCATCTCTCTCTCCTTCCCATAATTAAATTAGTTTTTATTTGTAAACCTTAATTGCATGACAACCGTTTACCTATAAAAGTTCTTTTCATTTACAAATTGATTAATGATTTAATCGAATTAGTCTTTTTTTATTCCCTTAATTAAATCAATGGTATTAAATGAATTGTCCTAATCCAACGGTTAGAAGGATGCTTACGTGGAAAATGCACCCCCTACAAGACCAAGTAGAGTTCTTTTGTCACACCCCGAAACCACCCCCTGGGAGGATTTGACGGCTGACCCGAATACCCGTCGTATTCGGAGACCACCAGGATCAAGATGCAGTAAATACACGTCACAAGCACAACACAATTTCAAGATAACACGTGTTACATTGATCAGAGTGCAGGGAAAGTAAAGTGCTATAAGTGTTATACATATTAATTACATTGAAAGTTCCAACAGCTCGATGTTTCCAAGTTCACGACCATCGAGCCAACACACAACTATTCTAAAATATAAACAATGGAAATTTTTCCACAAAAAATGGTGGTAATTAGCAAAATAGAACATAAAGATAATGTCACGTCATCAGTCCTTATTCTCTAAGGACACCCTAATCGTCTGCTTGATTGGGGTCACAACCCTCAGGGTCAGCACCAGCACGATCATAGTAATCATCAGCCTCCGCCTCGAAGTAATGCTTCCTACTACTATCATATCCACCTGCATAATAATCTAAAAGAAAACATTCCACGAGGGTGAGCTCCATCGAGCCCCGTAAATGAAAAATAAGCCATGCATGTAAATGCAACACAAACATGATCCTATATGCATGAGGTTCAGTTTTATTATTAAATCCACCTAACAACAAAACTAAGTCCAGGTAAGAAGGTACTACTACAATCCCTAATACATGTATCCCTGGTACGGGCTTCTAACCCCATCCGCGATACATCTATTGAGTTGTCGGAGAAAACTAGTCGGCCCCAGCATCCCTTCCCAAGGTCAGCTCGACCAGCCCTCCAAGTTACTACTGTGCTACCACCAGCCCTATTGGCTGATGGAACAACCGACCCCACCTATCCTAATGACTCGATAAATCTACTGAACGACCAATGCCCTTTCAGGACATTGACCTCACACAATTGTGGTATCCAACACCTTAACCCCTGTTGGCAACGGTTCGTAGTACGGTTGATGTTGATCCCTAGTCACATGTCATTCTACATGAACATAGTATGAAGTGTACGGTACTCCCGTATCCCATACTACGGTACACCATACCTTTCATTTTCAAGCCGACTACGGCATCTATTCTAACAATCACATGTAAGCATACCAACAATAATATCATACCTCAATAATTTTCATGTGAATCTCATAATAATAATAAGAAATAAAAATGAGAAATAACGTAATCAATTATCATATTATAGCACAACAGCTGTATTACACCTACATGTATGGTATATTCCCACTCACCTTGATTACTTGCGTTCGTGTAGCTAGATTGGTTCTCAAGTTGGTTGTCGATAGGTTCGAAGATCGAGAAACTATGTCCTATGATTATTAAACCAATACACATGTGTTAGAAAGTGCCTAAGATCATGTGGAGTCCTAGGGTTACCCCGTGGTAAAGTTGGACAGGGTCCAGGGTGTGTTCAGAAGTGAAACAACATCTCAGGTTAATGAGACAGTCAACCAGGACACCAACCTGAGATGACAGTATTCCAAAAATTGATATAGTTATTCTCTGGTTGATGAACCAATCAACTGGGACACCAACCTGAGATGGTAACGTTCTAAAAATTTAAGTTGCAATCTCTAGTTGTTGATCCAGTCAACTAGGACATCGACTAGAGATGCACAGCAGTCCCAAAAATGCAGAGAACAGAATTTCTAATGGGGGTTTTGGGCTGAATCTACATTCAATTGATCACGGATGTTGTTGCGTGATCATTACTATGAACGGGACCATCTAAATCCAAGGTCAGGCTTACCTTGAAGTTGGAATCAAGAGATGGGTTTACTCAATTCCCTCTCAATAAAGAAATTAAAAGAATCCATAGGTTTAGGAGAAGATTAGGCAATAGAGGGGTTTAGGGGAAACAATTTGATGAGGAAGGAAGATGGGTTTCATAGAATCTAACATAATTAGGTTGAAGAGAAGATGAGGGGGGTGAAGATATTACCTTAGGTTAGCAACCCCTTCTTCTTCCTTTCTTTTTCTTCTCCTTCTTCTCCTTCTTTTCTTTTCTTTTCTCTCCTCACTCAATTGGCCTCTCTTTCTTTTCTTCTTCTCCTTCTCTTCTTTTCTTTTGTTTTGGCTCAAAAGATTAGAATCGTGTAAGTGAGAAGGTGGGGTTCAGATAAAGTCTTTAATTATTTAAATTTTAATATAAGTTGGTTTCTTAAGTTTGATAAGGTTTGATTATTTAAATCTTAATAAGAGTCGGTTAGATTAGATAGGTTTTAGTTTTACTTTCTTTATTAGGTGTATACATGTGTCATTAGATTAATTTGATAGGTGTCATTAGCTTACTTTGATAGGTATCATTAGCTTAATTTGATAAGTGTCATTAACTTAATTTGATAGGTGTCATTAACTTAATTCTCACATAATCTAATCTCAATACTAATTCCTTAATTGTGTCTTTTCTTGTGGGAATTTGTCTCTTTATGCATTGAGCCAATCCTTACGCAGATATTTGGATTTTGTGGGCCCCATGGGTCCTAGAATGTTGAGAAAAACATTCTAATCCAGTATTTGGGGTGCGGCGGTGAGATCCCCGACTCAAAATACTGGGCTCCGCGCCTCTAGGAGCAAAATTTACGATGGTACAATTCTCTGGTTGATGCAACAATCAACTAATACATCAACCTTAGAATCCAGTTTTTGTTTTCTCCGTGTCAGAACATCCAAAAGTTAAAACGTTCCACAAGCGGACCCATACGGACATATTTATAATACCAAAAACACCTAATACGAGGTTGGGGTTCTTTACCGCGAGTTGTACATCTGCGCGTGGATTTCACAACCGCACGGGGGAGATATCTATCATTTTGCTGACAAGCGACGGGTTACCACCGGGATTCCTTCTTCATCTTCTACCCTTTCAAACATCAAATCAATACTCCATAACGCACACGATGCCACGACTTCGGGTTCCGGATCTATATTCGGATTCAGGTTAGAGTTCGGGTTAATTTTTTTTTTCCAGGCCGTAACATTCTCCCCACCTTACAAAAATTTCATCCTCGAAATTTAACGTCTCCGAAAATCCGTATAGGTGAGGTTACATTTTCCTCCTTTCATCTTTTCGTCACCCAAACTTTCCTTAATTCGATCATAGTATCTTTTTATCTCAAATCGGCATGACTCTTTTTGTTTTGATTGCACCACTAAGGTTCACTTCTCTAGTGATCTAAATCACACCCGGGTTTGGTTGACCTAAAGCTCTACCTGATATAAGAGCCTAAAGGGAAACGAATTCCAAATGCATATTCCAATGAATCAACTGATCAACCTATCATCACGTATTTCACCCACTAATCTATGTTTCTTATGGTTTGGGATTAAAGGATAAAAATCTATACTGCCTTGTCTACACGGCTTTTTTTATGAAGGTCTTTATTATGGTTATTCAACACCTAACTCAACTTTAGAATGATTTGGAATATTGATGGAATCCCTACTGTTCACTCCCAATAACGGAGGAAACGTTCGGTGACCCATTACTCCACTCATACCTATTGTTGAGCAAGGTCTCGTCAAAAGTCCTTCGATTTTGGTCTCTTTCCATTCTCGGCTGTTCTTGGCTATACTTGACACTCGTTATTTAATTTCTAGAATTTGTTATTTACCACCCATTACTTGGTACACTTTAAACTTACCTGAATTCAGCCTAAAATGTTCTATTTATCTGGTTCACGATTATATAACCTTATCGAGACTTATTTACGTGTCTTGGTCTCTCACCGACCCTCTAGAATCCAGATACAAATCAAAGATTTCCTAATGGTTAAGACTCAAACACTTCGTTTAGATTCACAATATATCCAACAGAAATGCTAACCACTAATTACTATTCTAAGTTCTTCTAGGGCACATTCATCTTATCGCAAAACGGTGGAAACGAAAAGTGTGATGTACCAGAATTAATTAATACTTGATCAGGTGAGGATGATATGGATAAAGTACCTGTTATTGTAGCTGGATTTGTCTCAACTTTCTCCATGGTCAAGGCACATTCTTTCTCGTGAACTCTATTGCTTTGGGGCTGAAAAGGTCGAGCAATAGGTGGAACTTTTCGTCGTGCACAAAATCTACGATGAGGACAGTCTCTAGACATGTGTCTAGACAGTTTGCACGTATAGCAGTGGCTAGGTCCAGCGGGCGGATAGACAGGTGTAGGATGGATCTGCTGAGAAGAACCCTGACTTGTAGTCGGTTAAGGGGACGGAGCAGTTGTTGTAGCTTGGCTTGAGGCAGGGCAGTTGTACTGAGTAGATTTACTGATTGCGGGACGAGCGGGTCGTGAAGCTTGTCTCAATTCTAATTCATAGTATTGTATCGGGTTAAGGTTGTAATCAGGTCCCCTGAATGTCTTGTTAGGCCAATTATAGATTTGAAAGTATTAGGCCTCTTTCCCGTCACTTGCGATACCAGAATCTTGTCTTTCAACTGATCTTCCACAATCTTTGCCTTTTGAACCATCTGAGCATATGATTGGATATCCAAAATGGCCAACATGGCACTAATCTCAGGCTTGAGTCCTTTCTTGAACTTCTTCGATTTGCAAGCATCGATCCTCATGTGTTCTGGGGCGAAGTGGAATAAGTCCTCGAATTATTGCTGGTAGTCTAGCACTGACTTTGATCCTTGGTTGAGGGCTGTAAATTCCGCTTCCTTTTCATCTTTAAAGCTTTCTGGAAAATAATTTCTGAAGAAAACTTCCTTAAACTTCTCCTAGGTGGGGTTGGGATGAATAACTTCTAAATTGGGCTTGGTTGACTTCCACCAAACCGCGGCCTCATCTTGCAATTGAAATCTGAAACATATCAACTTTTGTGCATCTGTACACTCCAACACTTCAAAAATCCTTCCCATGGCACTAATCCATCGTTCGGGCTGTAGTGGGTTCGCGTCAATCTTAGAGAACGAGGAAGGTTGAAGTTTCTTGAATCTTTCCATAACTTTCGAGATAGAGTTGTCTTGTACAATTGGAGGCATAGGAGGAAAATTTGGAGAACAATTAGGGTAGGGTGCTGCTCTCCCTTGCATGGCCATCACAAACTGGGCGCTCATGCTAGCTAGCAACTCTTGTTGTTGTTGCTGGATTCGCAATTGGGTCTGTTACTGTTGTTGGATGGCCTGTATCATATTGGTCATGATGACTTTCGTTTCCCCAGCAGTCATAATCAGGGGAGGTGCAGGCGCATGAGCTGGAGGGACCTCAGGTGCATGTACTGATGGAACTTCAGGTACACTTGTGGAAGAGGTAACAACTTCAGTATTCTGAGCAATGGGTTCATTAGAAGGTTGAAGTGGAGAAGAAGGATGAGCCCCTCGAAAAATATCTTCAAGGGATTTAGTTCGAACCATAATTGTTCTCTGGGAAAGAATTTGGGATTCAGATTACTTGGATGCAATAGGAAGATTCAACATTTCATAGATACCAAGATAGCAGTTACGTACTTGAAATATGTGAACAGATTAATTTGGAATAAGAAGGTTGACATATATGGGTACTATGGAGTATAGGTTGAACTTTTGGGATGCTCGCTTCAAGACTAATTCGAATCTGCATTAGCCTCCGAAAGATACAGTTTAAGATCAAATCGAGGTTTTAGGAACTTTTTTTTTTAATTATAATTATTATTATTTTTTTATTATATACAAGAAAATCTAAATGTAAAAGTTTATGATCTTAGATTATAATATATTGTCAGTTTTTTGCACCTAGCTAGTCTCCTATGGTGTTCTTCTATCCCCATTTATATTTATGTTATTTATTTATTTATTTATTTTTTGCTTTAGATCACATTACCTTCACTTTTCGCTAGTGAGTGTAAATAGAACATCTCGCTCTGATACCATCTTTTGTCACACCCCGAAACCACCCCCTGGGAAGATTCGACGACTGACCTGAATACCCGACGTATTCAGAGACCACCAGGATCAAGATGCAGTAAATACACGTCACAAGCACAACACAATTTCAAGATAACACGTGTTACATTGATCAGAGTGCAAGGAAAGTAAAGTGCTATAAATGTTATACATATTAATTACATTGAAAGTTCCAATAGCTCGATGTTCCCAAGTTCATGACCATCGAGCCAACACACAACTATTCTAAAATATAAACAGTGGAAACTTGTCCACCAAAAAGGGTGGTAATTAGCAAAATAGAACATAAAGATAACGCCACATCATCAGTCCTTGTTCTCTAAGGACACCCTAATCGTTTGCTTGATTGGGGTCACAACCCTCAGGGTCAGCACCAGCACGATCATAGTATTCATCAGCCTCTGCCTCGAAATAATGCTTCCTACTACTATCATATCCACCTGCAAGCTAATCTAAAAGAAAATATTCCACGAGAGTGGGTGAGCTCCACCGAGCCCCGTGAATGAAAAATAAATCATGCATGTAAATGCAATACAAACATGATCCTATATGCATGAGGTTCAATTTTATTATTAAATCCACCTAACAACAAAACTAAGTCCAGGTAAGAAGGTACTACTACAATCCCTAATACATGTATCCCTGGTACGTGCTTCTAACTCCATCCGCTATACATCTATTGAGTTGTCAGAGAAAACTAGTCGGCCCTAGTATCGCTTCCCAAGGTTAGCCCGACCAGCCCTCTAAGTTATCACTATGCTACCACCAGCCCTATTGGCTGATGGAACAACTGACCCCGCCTGTCCTAATGACTCGATGAGTCTACTGAACGACCAATGCCCTTTCAGGACATTGACCTCACACAAGTGTGGTATCCAACACCTTAACCCCTGTTGGCAAGGGTTCATAGTACAGTTGATGTTGATCCCTAGCCACATGCCATTCTACATTAACATAGTACGAAGTGTACGGTGCTCCCGCATCCCATACTACGGCACACCATACCTTTCATTTCCAAGCTGACTACGGCATCTAATCTAACAATCATATATAAACATGCCAACAAGAATATCATACCTCAACAATTTTCATGTGAATCTCATAATAATAATACGAAACAAAAATGAGAAATAACGTAATCAATTACCATATTATAGCCCAACAATTGTATTACACCTACATGTATGGCATATTCTCACTTACCTTGATTACTTGCGTTCACGTAGCTAGATTGGTTCTCAAGTTGGTTGTCGATAGGTTCGAAGATCGAGAAACTATGTCCTATGATTATTAAACCAATACACATGTGTTAGAAAGTGCCTAAGATCATGTGGAGTCCTAGGGTTACCCCGTGGTAAAGTTGGACAGGGTCCAGGGTGTGTTCACAAGTGAAACCACATCTCAGGTTGATGAGGCAGTCAACCGGGACACCAACCTGAGATGACAGTATTCCAAAAATTGATATAGTTATTCTCTGGTTGATGAACTAGTCAACTGGGATACCAACCTGAGATGGTAATATTCTAAAAACTTAAGTTGCATTCTCTGGTTGATGATCCAGTCAACTAGGACATCGACCAGAGATTCACAGCAGCCCCAAAAATGCAGAGAACAGAATTTCTAATGGGGGTTTTGGGCTGAATCTACATTCAATTGATCATGGATGTTGTTGCGTGATCATTACTATGAACGGGACCATCTAAATCCAAGGTCAGGCTTACCTTGAAGTTGGAATCAAGAGATGGGTTTACTCAATTCCCTCTCAAGAAAGAAATTAAAAGAATCCATAGGTTTAGGAGAAGATTAGGCAATAGAGGGGTTTAGGGGGAACAATTTGATGAGGAAGGAAGATGGGTTTCATAGAATCTAACATAATTAGGTTGAAGAGAAGATGAGGGGGGTGAAAATATTACCTTAGGTTAGCAACCCCTTCTTCTTCCTTTCTTTTTCTTCTCCTTCTTCTCCTTCTTTTCTTTTCTTTTCTCTCCTTCTTCTCCTTCTTTTCTTTTCTTTTCTCTCCTCTCTCAATTGGCATATCTTTCTTTTCTTCTTCTCCTTCTCTTCTTTTCTTTTGTTTTAGTTCAAAAGATTAGAATCGTGTAAGTGGGTAGGGGGGTTTAGATAAAGTCTTTAATTATTTAAATTTTAATATAAGTCGGTTTCTGAAGTTTGATAAGGTTTGATTATTTAAATCTTAATAAGAGTCGGTTAGATTAGATAGGTTTTAGTTTTACTTTCTTTATTAGGTGTATACATGTGTCATTAGCTTAATTTGATAGGTGTCATTAGCTTACTTTGATAGATGTCATTAGCTTAATAGGTGTCATTAACTTAATTTGATAGGTGTCATTAGCTTAATAGGTGTCATTAACTTAATTCTCACATAATCTAATCTCAATACTAATTCCTTAATTGTGTCTTTTCTTGTGGGAATTTGTCTCTTTATGCATTGAGCCGATCCTTACGCAGACATTTGGATTTTGTGGGCCCCATGGGTCCTAGAATGTTGAGGAAAACATTCCAATCCAGTATTCGGGGTGCGGCGGTGAGATCTCCGACTCAAAATACTAGGCCCCGCGCCTCTAGGAGCAAAATCCACGACGGTACGATTCTTTGGTTGATGCAGCAATCAACTAATACATCAACCTGAGAATCCAGTTTTTGTTTTCTCCATGTCAGAACATCCAAAAGTCAAAACGTTCCGCAAGTGAACCCACACGGACACATTTATAATACCAAAAAAACCTAATACGAGGTTGGGGTTCCTTACCTTGAGTTGTACATCTGCACGTGGATTTCACAACCGCACGGGGGAGGTATCTGTCATTTTGTCGACAAGTGGAGGGTTACCACTTGGATTCCTTCTTCATCTTCTGCCCGTTCAAACATCAAATCAATACTCCGTAACGCACACAATGCCACGACTTCGGGTTTCGGATCTATATTCGGATTCGGGTTAATTTTTTTTTTCCAGGCCGTAACATCTTTCTCACTTAAACAAGAATCATAGAGTGTGTGTATACTATCTTATCTACTACTACCTCTGTCTCTCTCTCTCTCTCTCTCTCTCTCCCTCTCTATCTTCTCTTGTTTCTAAACGAATCATCTCTCTCTCCTTCCCATACTTAAATTAATTTTTATTTGTAAACCTTAATTACATGACAATCGGTTACCTGTAAAAGTTCTTTTCATTTACAAATTGATTAATGATTTAATTGAATTAGTCTTTTTTTATTTCCTTAATTAAATCAACGGTATTAAATGAGTTGTCCTAATCCAACGGTTAGACCAAGTAGAGTTCTTTCTCCCTTCTTTAATATATTCCATTTTTTGGAATAAAAAATGTTTATATTCCATTTGGAAATGCGTTCTCTATCTGGGAGTGTGGCCCCTGCGTCATCATGGGGCCCAATGGGAGCACGTGTGAAAGCATCAATAAGAGTGAGGTTTCCATCTTTCATGGGGTAGGGCGGTTTTTTCTCCCCATCTTGTGTTTGGGCACAGGAACCATGCTCCTAGACAGAGTTCTTAATTCCATTTCATTTTTAAAATTTCTTTATGCATGGTCGCGCCTTCAACTATTGGATAGGGGAGGGAGGGGGATTTGTTATTACACTTCTACCCCTCACACCCATCCAACGGTTGAAAAACACGACTGACTAAGTGTACATATACAGTCATGCATAAAAACTAGGTCCTATTTTAATTGTTCTCTTAAATTGGTTTTAAGCATAGTTGAAAAACAAAATTTTTCAATTCGATTGCTCGTTTCATAACCTGGTGACTCGATTGAGTAAAACTGGGTTGAGGGGAGTCATTTTTTTTCTTATTTTTTAATATATGTTTTCTCCATCTCCGAGTGGGAGGGACTGAGGCTATGCTTGCTTCACAAGTGAGAAAAAAGAAGAGGCTAATATTAAAGACAACAAATAAAAATTCTAGGGTTTTGTTTAGTTGTTGGAAAGTTTCATAAACACTTATTTAAAAAGTGCTATGGACAACATTTTCCTCCACCCATAGAGGATGGTTCACAAACCCCTCCTAGGTTTTTTGTATGTTCCAAAATACCCTCCTGATACCCATTCCCACCCTATCCCGTCCCTTGGTGAATGGGATCCCATTCACCGTGGGTGGAGGGAAACTCGGTCGTTTGCATTTTGTCTTTAAGTGCTTTGCTTTTGTCCCCCACATGTGCTCTTTTGTTTTGGGATTTTAGTCACACATTGCTTGGAAATAAGTAAGGAGAAAGATATGTATATATATATATATATAATGGAGTTCTATAGGGGTGTATGCCTCTATTGCCCCTTAGAGGAAAGACTCCCCCTTCACAAATATGTCGGGGTCTAGGTGCTTTTTCACACACATTCAGTACGAGGGTATATGGAAGAGACCTTTCTTTTTATATTACATTATTTTGTCATGGGCTGGACTTGGACTTGGGCCACCTTCTTGGGGCCATTTAAATGGTAAATTAATTATTTAATATTTTTTGTATGGACATGTCTCTATGTAAAGACATAACCATATGTATGGAAGTGCTCTAAGACACTGATTTGGAATCTTTAGAGAAGATTCCATATGATTAAATCGTCACCATTGAAGTCCATTTCTTCTAGCATTATACCCTTTCAAAGGGTTACGTTGAAAGAACACCATCACCTCTCTCTCTCTCTCTCTCTCTCTCTCTCTCTCTCTCTCTCTCTCTCTCTCTCACACACACACACACACAAACATAGTGTAATGCCCCAGACCCACACCACTAGCTTGATATTGTCCGCTTGGGTCCATGGGCCTCATACTAGGGTGGGGTGCTTGAGGTTATCAACTTTCTCGTTAGGTGATGTGGGACTAAGTTTGCACTCCCTAAACGATTTCCCAAAATCCTCTGGTACTAAGCTGTTTCTTTGTGGGACCCCTCAACGATCTCCCAAGCTAGCTGGTACTATACTATCTTTGGGGTGTCACATTCTCCCCCTTATAGGCACAACGTCCTCATTGTGGCCCTACACGCTGTCGGGGTCTGCTCTCATACCATTTGTAACGTCTTAGACCCACACACTAGCATGATATTGTCCGCTTTGACCCATGGGCATCACAATTTTAAAAGGCCTCATACTAGGGTGGGGTGCTTGAGGTTATCAATTGTTCAGAAAATTTCCCCCTAGGCAATGTGGGACTAAGTTGCACTCCCTCACTGATCTCCCAAACCCCCTAGTACTAAGTTGTCTCTTGGTAGGGACCCCTCAATGATCTCCCAGACTGGTCAGTACTTCGTCATCTTCTTGAGTGTGGACCCCTTAACGATCTCTTGATGGGGACAAAGATCTTGTTGCGCTACAAATAGAAAATTAGTAAATATAATATAAATCAACTCTATCATAAATAAGGAAGCATTAGAATCTTACCAAAATTCAGTCGTGCTACAAATCATAAGTTAGTAGGCAACAAGATCCACATTCAAAAAATACTAAAAACCCTAATAGAAAAGAAACCCTAAAAGAAAGTCATTTTTATTCTAGGTATGAAATATTATGCCAGAAATAAATACAAATTTATAGAAAATTCCTAAAATGGTGAAAAATCCTATCAAGAATGGTATCGTTAGATAATAACTGAAAATGAATTTTTGTAAAAAATGGATTTGGCTGAAAATAGCAAAATAATCAAAATACCCCTCCAACACCTCACAATTAAGTGGCCATGAGTTCAAGTCTCCTTGGGGCTTACCTATCCAAAAGTAAGAAAAATATATATCCTAAAATGCATGAGATATTACTAAAAATACCCCCCCCCAAAAAAAAAGGGAAAATCCTAACTAAACATTAATCTACCACAAGATGTCAATAAACTAATTTTAGGATTTTGTAAAATTTGGATCAAGGAAATAGTGGTCTAAATTCTCAGCCACACAAAAAGTGCCAAAATACAAGATAAATACTGAAAAAATACTTACATATGCAAAAAAAAATCATGAAATTTGGTACGAATGAAGAACAACAATTTTAACCTACTAATGGGACTAAAAGTATAGAACCAATGTAACAAATTATTTTTAAATGCATAAAATCTAAATCTTGAAATTCAAACACTATACAAAATGATAATATAAAATAAATCCTTGATAGCAAAGGATAATTAATAAAAAAATCATTTTGGCATGCTTCTGATGCCCTATGGAGGACACTAACAACATACTCTTAATGCAAAAATTATAGTAAACGAGAAATAACTCTGAAATTTATGGAAAATTATGGGAGGATAGAAGCTTTTGATACCTTCATGGCAACTAGATTTGGGTCGAGGGGATACATGAGCTCAAGCAATGTCCATTGGAAGTTGTGCTACTCAAAGAAGAGCTCTCAAGAGACAAGGAGACTTATCCCAATTTACTGCTTAGAGACTATCCTCCTCTCTTTCATAGTAATTTTGCAATGGCAATCATCCTAAACCGTTGGATATGGACGGAGAAATCAAATTTTGAATTCAAGGCCAAGATTGCCCATCCTCTCTGGTTCCTAAAAAACCAATAAAATTTCGCATTTATGACATAAACATGGGTGACACCAAATAGGGATTTTGGTCAGCCCAAGTTGATCTAAGGTAGTCTAACCAAGGTTTGATCAGATTTTTTTTATGGGTCGAAATCTTTGAAAATCAAATCTTCTAATCAGTAAGTCCAAAAATTCTGAACCGATCAGGTGTCATTTAAAAGGTTTTTCTAAGTACTATCCAATTGTATGAAAATTAGAACCCAGTTTGTTCAAAAAAAATTTTAAGAAATCAGCTCAAGTGTGGGTCCCACACGCCAAAAATAAAATCTTTTACACAATAATATGCAAATATACTCATTTTCAAACATTTTTAATACAAGACTTTTAATAATAAAAAGCATCTAATCTTGAAAAATGGGTCAACTGCAAAGTCATTTGACTGAACAACCCCACTAGGGGTATTTTGATATTTTTCAGGGTATTTTCATAATTTCTCTAGGATGATTCAAGTTTCTAAACCAAGGTCGTGGAAGCCTCTTCAGCCAAAATTAGGCCTCATATCGCATCCTAGCTAGAATAGTATTTCATTATCGCTCTATTCATTCCCAAGGTGAAAAAATGGGGTGCCTATACTAATTTTGATCTAATTTTAAACCCTACAAAATGTTGTGATATAGGTTGACCCCATAAGGATGAATAGAGTGAAGAAGTTCTCAAACGCGGATCATGTCTTTGTACAAGTACTGTCCCAGGCCCTCCAAGGCCACTCACATTAGTGGATTCCATGTGAGTGGCCTTGGAGGGCCTTGGACGGTACTTGTACAAGGACATGATCCGGTCTCGAAGTTCTCAAGCTTTTCTCGAAAGTAAAGCCTCGTTCAATGGGCCGGCATTTTGAGATTTAAAACCCCAGATTTCTTTGATATACAAATGAAAGACTAGATGACTGTAGGAACTAAACCCTTATCTATGTTGGACCAAAAAAGTTCATGGCTAAATACTTAGATTGATCAAGTGTGAACCCGATGAAATACTTGAGTTTGAATGTGATTCCAAAGAAACATCGTGAGAAGTCTTGATCAATGTCATTTGGAAATTGATCACATAGTAGAAAGTCCAAGTATGTGTGTATCACTTGGAAGTGGATGTAGGCAAAGAAGCTGAACCACTCTCTAAATCTTATTATGTATTGTTATCACCTAAGGATATTATCCGGTTGAATCTGTACTTTTATTCCCACATCCTTTCCTCTTGATTAATAGATAGTTTGAGGAAAGCAATGAAATGTTTCTCTTGATAGAACCAATTCTAATTTCGAAGCTGGTGTGGGGCTACCTAAAGAGAAGATAACTAAGCCTTCAACTAACTAAATCTCTTATGAAAGTTTCCAACTATGTGTCGGATCCAATAAGATGAAGATTAACTTAGCTAAGAGAGTTTTTTACAGAGCACCAATGAATGGGAACCCGTAAACTAAACTGTCATGAAGTGGTCTCTCCATATTCTACAAAGATGGATCCAATAACCAGAAGAGAAAAGGATAATGGTCTTATGATTAGAGGTTACAACTGGTTCCTAAGGGGGGGGGGGAAAGGATTTGGATTTTCTGTTAACTAGTTTGATGAACATACAAAACGATCTAGCCTTTCTTTAATTCTAAGATTTGCATGCCTACGATTGCATCAAGTGAAAGGTGGCCTACAAATAGGAATATCTATCAGGGCAGCATCGTTAACAAAATCCATGTACAGGGCTAAAGAACAAGTCGCTCTTTTTCTTTTCACTAGAGAACTCCAATCGCCCATAAGCATTTGAGATGATAAAGGGAGGACCATTGGGCAGTATGCAAAGACGGATAAGAGTTCACCTCATCTTAATGGATGTCATTTGAACCCATGCCTTTAGACTTTGTTAATGGTACCCTAATTGTGTTTTGTCCTCTGAAGGTGGTGGCTGCCACATCATCCCTTTTGGAGTTCTATTGTGTTGCGGTAAGATTTGACCCGAACTCTCCTGTGACCGAGCCAACCTGCACAGAAGAATATAAGAAGCTAAGGAGTATCGTCCTGAGCTGGCGAAATAGCTTTGATGCCCAAGTCAGACCTCTTGCAACAGATTATCTCAAGTAGAGAAAATGAGAAGCCAAGTCCCCTTTACCTGGGCTTGGAGTTGTTATTTATAGAATTTGGATGATAGATCGGTGTAGACCTTTCATCGATGCTAGACCATTGTTCTAGTCTCCAATTGTATAGGTGGAGGTCTTCTGGTGCGGACACCTCTCATAGAGAGTCATACGAAAGGCATGACCTTGGATCATACAAGATGCATGATGTGGGTGAAGTGATTCTGTCCTTAGCTTGATTGTCAACTTGGGTCAGTCTGGCATCGGGTCGGTCTAGAATCTGATAGTTGTAATGAGCTAGATATGGATGATCTGAGGGTCGGCTTAGGTCAGATTGGGTCGGCCCGGCATCTGACTGGTATGATGACCTGAATGAATATTTTAATGGTTGGCTTAGGTCAGATCGGGTTGACTCAGCATTTGATAAGTATAATGAGCTGGATGGATGATCAACTCGGGTCGGCCTCAAATTTGATGTTTTTCATATGTCATCCTCTCACTGGTTGATAGTAATTTAGTTCATCATAAGCCCCCCACTCATTCAGGGTGAGGTCTCCCTGAGTGAGTAGTCACAAGTCCATAGTTTGGGAAAGTTTACTTTACACCACATGTCAGCCTGTTGCTCGGTTCTCTACAATCGCATTAAATTCATTCATCTATATTTCTGCGGGAAAGGGTGACGCTTTGAGCTTAGACATAATGCTTCCTTCTTGTCTCCTGAGATCGGTTCTTCACGCCTCATGGATGAGGATATTACCAAACCGGAGGTTGGCCTCGTCTCTTTCCAACCTTGAGGTCGGCCTCTTCTCTTTCCAATCGAGAGGTCAGCTCATCTACTCACGGATGAGGTCTTTACAAACCCGGAGGTCGGCTCGTTTGCTCACGGATGAGGACTTTATCAACCCTGAGGATAGCCTCGTCTGTTGTCAGCCTGAAAGTCAGCCACGTGTGCTCCCAACCCGGAGGTCAGCTTTGCCTGTTGCCAACCTAGAGGCCGGCCTCATCTCCTCACAGATGAGGTCTTTACCAACCTGGAGGTCGACCTTGTCTCTTTCCAACCCAGAGGTCGGCTCGTCTCCTCACGAATGAGGTCTTTACCAACTCTGAGGGTAGCCTCGTCTGTTCCCAACCCGGAGGTTGGCTTCGTCTGTTGTCAACTCGGAGGTCAGCCTCGTCTCCTCACGGATGAGGTCTTTACCAACCTGGAGGTTAACTCATCTGCTCATGAATGAGGTCTTTACCAACCCGGAGTTTGGCTTGTCTCTTTCCAACCTGAAGGTCAGCTCGTCTCCTCACTGATGAGGTCCTTACCAACCCTGAGGGTAGCCTCATCTATTGCCAACCCGAAGGTCGGCCTCATCTGTTCCCAACTTAGAGGTTGGCTTCATCTGTTGCCAACTTGAAGGTCGCCTTCATCTCCTAATGGATGAGATTTTTACCAACCCAGAGGTTAGCTCGTTTGCTCACGGATGAGATCTTTACTAACCCAGAATTTGGCCTCGTCTCTTTCCAACCCAGAGGTTGGCTTCGTCTCTTTTCGACCTAGAGGTAGGCTCCTCACACCTCAAAGATGAGGTCTTTCTATGCCGATCCGTAGATCAATTCTTCACACCTCATAAATGAGGTCTTCCTTACCAACCTGTAGGTCAGTTCTTCAATCTGTTGCGGCAAGATTTGACCCAAACTCTCCTGTGGCTGAGCTGACCTACACAGAAGAACATAAGAGGCTAAAAAGTGCCGGCCTGAGCCAGCGGAATAGCTCCGATGCCTAAGTCAGACCTCTTGCAACAGATAATCTCATGTAGAGAAAATGAGAAGTCAAGTCCTCTTTGCCTGGGCTTGGAGTTGTTATTTATAGATTTTGGATTATAGATCGGTGTAGGCCTTCCATCGATGCTAGACCGTTGTTCTGGTCTCCAATTTGTATAGGTGGAGGTCTTCTGGTGCAGACAACTGTCACAGATAGTCATACGAAAGGCACGACACTGTGTCATGCAAAATGCATGATGCGGGTGAAGTGATTCTGTCTTTAGCTTGATTGTCAGCTTGGGTTGGTTTGGCATCAAGTCGGCTAGAATCTGATAGTTGCAATGATCTAGATGGATGATCTGAGGGTCGGCTCAAGTTAGATCGGGTCAGCCCGGCATCTAACTGGTATGATGACCTCGATGGATAATTTGATGGTCAACTTAGGTCAGATTGGGTCGGCCCAGCATTTGACAGGTATAATGAGCTAGATGGATGATCAGCTCGGGTCAGCCTCAAATCTGATATTTTCCACATGTCATCCTCTCACTGGTCGATAGTAATTTGGTTCATCATAAGCCCCCCACTCATTCAGGGTGAGGTCGGCCTGAGTGAGTAGTCACCAGTCCACGGCTCGGGAAGGTTTACTTTACACCACAGGTCAGCCTGTTGCTCAGTTCTCTAACATGGTAGACAATCGCATTAAATTTACTCATCCATATTTCCTCGGGAAAGGGTGTGACGTTTTGAGCTCAGATGCAATGCTTCCTTCTTATCTCTGGAGATTGGTTCTTCACACCTTATGGATGAGGACATTACCAAACCAGAGGTCAGCCTCGTCTCTTTCCAACCCAGAGGTCGGCCTCGTCTCTTTCCAATCAGGAGGTCAGCTCATCTACTCACGGATAACTTGGAGGTCGGCTCATTTGCTCACGGATGAGGACTTTATCAACCCTAAGGATAGCCTCGTCTGTTGCCAACCTGGAGGTCGGTCTCTTCTGTTCCCAACCTAGAGGTCAGCTTCATCTATTGCCAACCTGGAGGTCGGCCTCGCCTCCTCATAGATGATGTCTTTACCAACCCGGAGGTCGACTCGTCTGCTCACGGATGAGGTCTTTACCAACCCAGAGTTTGGCCTCGTCTATTTCTAACCCAGAGGTCAGCTCGTCTCCTCGCGGATGAGGTCATTACCAACCCTAAGGGCAGCCTCGATTGTTCCCAACCCGAAGGTCAACTTCGTCTGTTGCCAACCAAGAGGTTAGCTTCATCTGTTGCCAATCCGGAGGTCGGCCACGTCTCCTCACGAATGAGGTCTTTACAAACCCAGAGATTGGCTCGTCTGCTCATGGATGAGGTCTTTACCAACCTGAAGTTTGGCCTCGTCTCTTTCCAATCCGAAGGTCGGCCTCATCTCTTTTTGACCCGAAGGTAGGCTCCTCACACCTCACAAATGAGGTCTTCCTCGTCGACCCATAGGTCGGTTCTTCACACCTCACAGATGAGGTCTTCCTCGCCGACCTGTAGATTGGTTCTTAACACCTCACAGATAAGGTCTTCCTCGTCGACCCATAGATCGGTTCTTCACACCTCACAGATGAGGTCTTCCATGCCAACCCATAGGTCGGTTCTTCTAGAAGTTTTTTATTGTTATTCTACTACCATGACGAATCGTCTCCATAGCTTTTCTGATGCGATTTCTCACAGACGGTGCCAATCTGTTGCAAGAGATCTGACGTAGGCATCAGAGCTATTCCGTCGGCTCAGACCGGCACTCCTTAGCCTCTTATGTTCTTCTGTGTAGGTCAGCTCGACCATAGGAGAGTTCGGGCCAAATCTTGCCGCAACATATTGCTATAGGCTTTTTCATCAATAAGAGACCTTAGTTCATAGCGGTGAAAAAGATTTTGGAGAGACTATGGTCTCACTGTAATGACCTCAGTATATATATATATGCTCGAAGATCCTCATTTTAAGGCATTGGAATATTGAATCCAGCCTTCATCTACAAAACCTCAAATCCTTACTCCTATGGATCACATAACCCTATCTACCATTCCAGTACTGAATGGAGAAAGCGCTCAACATTCTTGGAAGTGCTATCAAAAAATCTATAGTATCTAAAGCTAACATTGTGAAAAAGAACGATTATCCTATGTTCACATCCTTGTGGAGGTCAACACCACATTCTCCTTTGGTTCTAGTATTCGAGTTAAGCCGGAGAGGGACTACATTTTATTAGCATGGTCTCTTCAATTGGATACCTCTAGATGTTCGCATTGCAATGCTTTTGGCCATGGGGAGATAAATTACAAGTTCAGCATCCTAGTGCTTCCTAGAGAAGAGCACAGCCTTGAAGTTGTTCCGAAGATGGTAGAAACATTGTTGTTGCTTTTGAAGATTTGTATGACTAGTAATCCTTCTATTTCGAATGATACGCTACTTAATAGTAAAGAGTCTGAGGTGATCCTAGAGGTACTTCGGTAGTGGTACCTTCTCTATCTCCCTCAGTCGTTGTTGCTTTGTCTGAAGCTATGATGCCATCCACGGCAACAAATCTCTCTGCTCGCCATCGGTAATGGGTAGAAGAACCGTATAGGTAAGAACAAAGACCAAGTAAAAGTTGTTCCATCATTTGCCATTCTCTGTGTCACTTCTGTTGATATCTTCCCACTAGTCATGGCAGACCCCTCTCTTTGTACAAAAATATGTTTGCCACCCCTATTCTCTCATAATATTGTTGATCATTCCCATTTGGTTCTTGAGAACATCTCTATGCTGAATCCTACTGCCATCTCTAATGTTTCTTAGTCCGCCCCAGCATGTTTATATTCAAATCTCAATCCACCTAATCCCTACTGGAACTTTTTTGCCATCTGGCCCCCTCTCATCAGAAACTCACCTTGCCCCACCTTCTTTGGTCATTATTTCGTTCTTCTTTACTAGTTCTGGAATAGTCTCGACAAACTGCTCCTTTTTGCCAGCTGGTCCTAATTCCTTTGGTTCATTTTCATCATCTCCTTCTCTCTCTGGTTCAGCTTCAGTTGTCATGACTCTCATTCCTTGGCCTATGAGCATCATGTTTAGGCCACATCGGTAATAGCTTTTGATCCCCTTCCTCGTCTTTTTCTCTTCTACTCTTGTTCTGAGTTTATGATGTAGAGGAGTTCTCTCTCAAACAAGTTCTTGGATCAGTTGGACCAACAAAAGGCCACGCACGCGATCCGACTGCAAATACTAATTTTCGAGTGTCACTGTCAGGACCATAACTTTTGACTCAGGTGGAATTACAGGAGCCATAACCCCAATTCAGAAATGATAATCAATGCTCTACAAGCGATGGCTATTTAAGGGGTTTTTAGGGCCCACAAAGTTTGGTATGCAATGTAGGGTTTTTTCTAGTTTTCTATTTTTTACATTTTTGTTGTTCCTTATAAGTTGACCTACCTATATAAGGTCACTTTGGGATTTCTATATGGTTTAACTTCCATTTTATTGAAATTGCATCTTATTTTCCCTTCTTCTTCACTGGATTGGAATTTCACTTAACTTGTGGATTCAAGGGTTCGTTAGTGTTAGAACAACATCTAGCTCACCGTACTTCCCACTGCATCATTTCCTTTACCTATTACATCAGTCATCAAAACATTTTTTTTGAACTTCCAAAAGAGAGTGTCTCATAGGCATGTTTACTTGATGCTGAATCTCCTCCTCCTGGTCATACCCAAATAACTTTTGGGGGAAAAAGAAAAAACTTATTGTCTCCTCTTTGATGAATTGGATTGTGAATCGCTCGATTCGTACAGGAATCGTCCGGGACCGATTCCGACTTTCTAACATTCTGAATCGGAATATTCATGCGAAGATTCCCCTAATTTCTGCTATTTTAGGTCGATTCTAGAGTTATTCATACCAATTTCGTCTAATCAATGTATTATGGTGCCTAAAACATGTTCCCAACAATGCCTTAAGGTCTTCACTTCACGTCAAACGGCAAACAAACGGGAGTATGAACTTTGAAATACGGACAGTTGTATGAATTTTACCATATACTTCTTACAAAAAAATTTCAAGATTCGTTAGAAGCAAGAGATAAAAAGTGCTACATTCAAGTGATTAACTAATCATTAACACACTTAATCATACATGCTTACACACAAACCTTGTTGCTCTTGATTTCTTCAATAAGCTTCAAGTGCAGTAGTGATCAACACTCTTACACACAATATGTCTTACCGTAACACCCCTATGCGCTTACACACAATGTCTTACATAACACCCATATGTTCTTCCAATTTGAATCGAAAATGGGCAGTGACCAATTCCATCACAGATTCCTAGTTTTAAAACTCTGCTTATAGGGTCACCCCCTTAATGTCTCACTTTGTTCTCCCATCACATTGAAGTCACCAAGAATCATAGTTTAAGTTCGCGGTATCAGATCGGGTATCAGCTAATTCCAAAACGGACACTAATACCGATATGAACCGGTCTGTGTCATCCAAAGTTTTAACCCTCAAGAATATTGATACCAATATGAATTCCAACCATTTTACCCTCTATCTATACCTTATACTGATCGGGTGTCGGCATCGTTGTAAAACCCTGCCAAGAATCACCCAACCCAACCCAAAATTGATTATTTCTTCTTGTGGGTGTGGGGTTCCTGCTAGCCGCTTCCCAACTTTCCCAGTAAGAAAAGAGAAAGAAAAGGCAAAAGTAGCGGAACAAATTGCTTTCATTTGTGGGAAAAATGATTTGAAGAGGAGGAAACATATAAAATTTAAAATTTTGAATTCAATGATTACAAAGATGGGAAAAGCCAAATTTATGGTGATATTTGCAGAACGGGAGAATAAAGTGCGGGCCACTGTGGAGGAGAGGTTTGTGGATAAAATCATTCTCTTCAGAAAAGCTATTTCAAATACTGCATTATTTACCAAACAGTAGCTTAAAGACAAATTTTCTTTCTAAGAAAGTCGTTATGTCTGATGTCTGAGCTGGAAGACAGGGTAGAGCGTGAAGAGAGAGAGAGAGAGAGAGAGAGGGTACTACTTCACTTGGGCAACAAAATTGTTTATTTTTAAATTTGAATCAATCTCATTCAGTTTGTCTAAGAAGAACCAGAGCTAGCAATCTAGTTGAGAGAGAGAGAGAAAAGACTCTGTGGTTTGTTGTTTGTTTTTCAGAATTGAGTGAAGGGAAAGGGGTCAGATTTCGAAATGGCAACATTTGCAGGGACAACCCAGAAATGTAAGGCTTGTGAGAAGACGGTTTACTTGGTGGATCAGCTCACAGCTGATAACAAGGTCTATCACAAGGCTTGCTTTCGATGCCACCATTGCAAGGGTACCCTCAAGGTTGATTTGTTCTTCCTTTTTTTTATTTTTTTAATTCTTAATTGTATCAATTTCATACTTTATAAAATTAATTTTCTTTTCCCTGATGAGGCTGATCTTCCCTGCTTGATTCTCTAAAATATGGGTGTTTCAAGTTTTATCTCTGGTGATTTTCGGTATATTGGCTATGATCAATAATGGGTAGTTGGGTTTAATCTTAAAAAAAATCCTTCTCGTCTCTCCCTCTTCCTTCTTCCTTCTTCCTCTTCTGTTTTCTGCTAATATATTCTTAGTGGAAAATGTGGCTTTTCTTCTATGATGATGCTGCTGATAATCTTTGCTTGTTTGCACAATATGGTTTGTAGAAATTTTAGGGGGAAATGTGATTCTCTTTGGTTGTGGTCTTTATTGCTGGGGGGATTTGAGAGTCTATATTTATGTGATTTTAGTATGGATCCTTTGAGATGGGATTTGAGAGTCTATATTTATGTGATTTTAGTATGGATCCTTTGAGATGGTTCTTGAAGATTGGTTGGGTCCCTTACCTGATCATGTCAGGAAATTCTGTAACTTCAATTTTTATCTGTCATTCTGCATTTGTTTATTGTTTCATTGCAAATTGTCCAATTAGCTTTAACTTGAGGAATCAACTTAGTTGATGAAAATTGTGTTTGAAGAACTTTGCAGGAAATGTTGGTACTGGTATCATTTCTGCCATTGCAGGCTCTCAAACATTATTAGTTTACAGAAGCTTGTAGATCAATATTTATATCATTGGATAATAGGATTACATTCATCCATGTAATGTTGTCAGGGAAGGAACTGCTTGACTCGAGAGCTACTTGGAAAAAAAATTGACAAAATTTCTTTTATTGTTAGGGAATCACATCCTTAGATCTTCAGCTCTCTTTACCACCTCTTCAAGTTTGGTCAGTAATCTTACGATTGGGACTAATTCCTATTCATTTGAGTGTCTATGCATCCAAGGAGCCTAAATTTCCCTGAAGCCTTTCACCCATACTTAACCAAAAAGGGGTGAAACTCTTCTTTGAGAGTTTTACTTGCACTGGTGGAAGATCCTTTTTACTTGCAACACCTCTTTCCACCTTCCAGAGACTTAGCCACCAACAGGGAAGTATCCGTGAATGTCGAAGACCTTCATTCTTTGGTTCACAAAACTAGGTGAATTCAATAAGATTTCTTTCTTCTCACCCCCTTCACCATTTGAAAGGAAATCTGACTCTAACTACTTCAACATTTTTTTTTTTCACATTGTGTCTGAAACAGAAAGCAAGGACAGAAAATAGTGAGATATAAGATGGTTTCCTAGGTGATATCATGTATATGTCCATCCAATATAAGATGCCCTCTAGCATTACTCCTTCAACTCAATAGATTTGTGTAGTTGGCACTTTTGAGCTACTCCAAGTGAGATTGTTCTAGAGCTTCCTGACACATGAGCTCTGGCCCAATAAATTTTTCTTCAATTGGTTCACCATTTTGTTCTGAGAGCTTTATCTAGGACTCTGAGGTTGTCAATTAAACAGTTGCATGTCTGCCATTTAATTCATAAATCTTGATGACCATCAACTCTTGACATTCAGCTAATGTGGCGGAACCAATGTATGATCCCCATACTTCCTTTGACCAATATTCTGTTCTTGGGAGAAGGTATGCTTCAACGCCTCCTACACTCTTTTGGCAGTGGGATGAAACACAACATTGACTGCAATAGACTGATCCATACTATTCCATAACCATATGAGGAGAGTGTCATTCTCACGCATCCACTCCTGATAGGCTTTTATCTCAGTATGTTCTTTAGAATAAGCAAACAGTGGGTCAGATGTTAGGTATTTCAATTTCTCTTTCACATTTATATATACTACAGCCTGAACCCACAACAGATAGTTCCCAACTCCATTGAGTTTAATAGTGGTGATCTGTACATTAACATTGTCCACTTTAGGATCAGTCATCTAGTACAGCAGTAACAACCAATACAAAAGCTGAAAGAACTTGAACTGAGTCACTAGAACCAGAAAATAATTCTATCAAAAACTGAAGGATGGACTCTGCTAAATATCTCCAAGTATAGGGACAGTTAGATGATACAAAACTAGATAAACCCCACAAATTGAGATTGAACCGATGAGCTGCAATAGTAGAACAGCAAAATACCCAACCGCAAGACCCAGAAATTGGGTGATTTTGAATAGCAAAAGATCCTGATGTCTGTTTGACACCCTTACGTATCAAATGTACCTTAACCGCGGACCAACAATACCTGAAAATTTGATAAGGATCAGATGGCTGGATCCTCCATAATAGCCACTCGATCTGAGAATAAAATCCAACAAAAGAACAAATTACCGCCTGTAATCTTGAAGAAACTGTATTGTAAATTTAATTGGGCTCAGATCAGGCCCAAAAACTAGTCGAGTGTCCTTCCAAAAGGGATAAATAGATCCCCAAACATTAATGTTAGAACGCTAGCTTGATGTAAATAACATAGATCTTGCTGCTGCCGCAAAGAAAAACAGGGATTGGGCGACACTCTTATGCGGTGACAGATATCATCCCTTGTAGACGAACTAAATCTTCATGGAAAAACTGCCAGATGCAGTAAACATCACAACCAAAAAAAAAGAACCTTGTTTGTCATTGACATACAACTAGGTTTCCATCGTAGAAAGTAGCAGCAATGGTGGCTGCACACCTATGAGGGCGACTAAGTAAGGCCTATCAAAATATCAGTAGAAAGTATTGCAATTACTGGTTAGAATATCTCTGATGCAAAGTGAGAGAACCCAAACCTGAGAGAGAGAGAGAACCAGTATCCGCAGGGATATTTGGAGAAGAAGAAGAAGACTGAACCAGCAGTAGATTCAGTGTGTGAACTACTGCTGGTCTAGGCTGCTTTATTTATAATAATCCAAGTTATAATTACACTCCAGTAAGGAAACATAAAATAGAAAGGAAACTACAACAACCTCTCATGATAGGGAAACTCCCCCTATCGTGAGACTTATCTAACTTCAACATTGCACAACCTCTTTGGGTCCAATAGAGGTGTCCACAACACCAATATAGGACCACAAATTAACAAATGAGAAGTTCCAAAATCTTGGCAGTTCAGAGACTCAAGATAGTATGCTAGTCCAATAAGTAAGTTGTCCTTTTATACAGATAGACTATGAAACAATTCCTGAATAAAATTCTCATTGCTATTGGGGTGGTCATAAACTAGTGGAGTACCCTCTATATTTGTAGTAAGGTTAAGAAATGAAAACCTAAAGCACATATGCACAAATTAAAATTGTTAAAAAGAACTAAAGAAGTGGCCTAATATTTGATCTTGGTTAGATTTCAGTTATTTATAGCTCATCATGGCTGGCAATATGAAGCCTGGACATGCAATTGATGCTTCCAGTTTTCTCGTTGTTCCATTCCAAAAAATGTAAAGATTAATTAGTGCTCAATTAAATTTTTTTTTAAAAAACAAAAATCATTACTTTGAAAAATGATTTAATGGCTGATTATACAAGGGGAAATGAAATTTTACAACTGTCAATAGTTAGAGAGAATCCTATCTATCCAACCATCAGAATAGGAACACCAGCTATTCACATGGCTCAGATCACACTAGCATCTTTCTGCACATCTTTCATTCATTTTTCGCCTGTTGTCCTGATTTTTAATGATTCTTTTGTTTTCCTTTTCCAGCTTAGCAACTACTGCTCATTTGAAGGTGTGCTGTACTGTAAGCCTCACTTTAACCAGCTCTTTAAGATGACTGGCAGTTTGGACAAAAGTTTCGAAGGTGGCTGGCCTGTTAATGATATCTCTTAATTTGTTTTAGGCTTAACGTTTGTTTTTTTTTTTAATTTTCTGTTTTGTCTCTTCCAGGTACTCCAAAAGATGTTAGAGTGGACAAATCAGCTGATAAGGTGCTCCACTTTCTCAACTTTGATGATTTCTCTTCTTTAAACATGAAAACTGATTCTGGATCATAGTATTTCCCCATTTTACAGTTATCCTCTGCTACTAATACTCTCATTGAGTTGCTTTTAATTATCTTCTAAATTATGCAGGACCAAGCCAACAACAAAGTTTCGGGTTTGTTTGCTGGAACTCAAGATAAGTGTGTGTCTTGCAAGAAAACTGTCTACCCACTTGAAAAGGTAAAATTTATTAATAGAATTTATGATGTTTTTAGAGCATTGGACGTGTCTATGGTTGTTTCAATCCTTTGTCTCAAATGCATATACATCTGCAACAGGAGAGCACCTTATTTGGGTGCTAACCTGTACCTGTAGCCTGGTAGTTCATTATGTAATTTTTTTATCCAATGATCTTGAAATTATTGCTGTGCATTATTGTTTAGTGCAAAGTGTAGACCAGACGGTTAAACATGTAAAGCAACGGGTGTGAAGTGTGATACAGGTTTCTTTAACTCCTAGGCATTAAGCCATTAACTGAATTCGATTATATTTATTGATTCACTGTAACTAAACATATTCAAACAACAGACTATTTTATTGAACCCATAAAAGTGAGATCTTTTTGTTCAAATAATAGATTAAGCAAAAAGAAAGTTGAATTGGTAGGTTGAAGGAAATAGCAGCTCATGGGGCACATGCTTGCAGTGCACAATGTAGAAGAGCCCTTCTAGACTACAGAGTAGTAGTGGCTAGTGAATCTGCTTTTGTTCCACCCACAAAAATTTTAATGATCATAGGTGTCAGTCTGCCCAAAAGTAGGCTAGCAAGCATGTACCCATGTCAGCTGTTGCTTCCCACCCTGCTTTGCCTTGTTAATGAATACAAGAATCAGACAGAACAAATTCTCCAATAACTAACAATTGTTGGTAGTGCACAAACTTTTAACTATTAGATATACTAGATTTTAAAAAAATTTATCTTGTTTTACAACACTTATTAAAAAGAGGATTTCCATATACAAGAAAATCATCTTTTGGAAAAGAGGTGAGCAGTGTGCTTTTATAACTGGGGTTTCTTGTCTCAACCTTCATTTTGTGTCAAGGGATAGCATGTAAATTTAATTGTACATCTTGACATAAACCTCATATGTATTATTACCAATGAATTACTGGAACATCTAATAATTATTAGTAGGTAGTAGCTATTAGGTTATTAGTCATGCACTACAGAACCATGTAGGTGCACAAAAAAAAATTTAATAGTAGAGATTACAATCTGAGTATGTTATAATAGAGGATTAATATTCTCTTCACAGACCCAAGAAAAAATCCCGATGAAGTTTACTGTATAAATAGATTTATATTATCCATTGTTATTTATGTATCAATTTATTGAAATTGAAGTAGGTTCAGCCCAACAGCCACATAATCCATGTTTCACGCACCGGACGTCCTAATTAGTTGAAGTGGTTGTCAACCAGATAAAAGTGATGTTGACTTATTTCCTCAAGTCCCATGGCAGGGTGGTCCGGAGGACAACCTTGTCCTTTTTGGGTAAAAAATATTGGACTGGACCATTTTGTTCAGGGTGATTAGCAGGATGCAATGAGGCTCTGCACTAAGAAGCGTAACCTTTACAATGACTGTTGGGCTGGAATCTTAGTCTACATGCAAAAGAGCTACATTCTCTGCTTTAGAACATCAGGTATCCTATCATTCCCGATTCCCCATTATATATTAATGGGCAGAGGTTTCCCACAACACCAGAGTGGGAAACTGCACCAATGATAGGGCAGGAGACTGTTTCATTCAGTGGGGGGGGGCTCACATTTTGTCAGAGTGTCAGTGTGGGCCCTACAGCTCATTATGTGAGAGGGAGGTGGGAAGGAACCCAAACTCCAGCATTGTGGGGATCATTTTCCCTACACTAATATAAGGTGCAAACCCCCTGGTTTTGACCTTAGAAGGACAACCTTGCCTTTGCTCCAGATCCTTTTAGTCTCTTTGTTTTATGTAAAAAAAAAAAATGGTGGTTGGTTACACTGATATATAGGCCCTTTCATTGATTCTACCTGCATAATGAATGCTCTCAGTTGGCTACTATATGAATTTGTACAGTAAGTAGGCTTTACAGGTATCTCCAGAATTAACTTGTATTTTAATTTTGGTAAAACCAGAATTAACTTGTATGTGTGATGGGCCCTATGAACTCTATCACAATAATAAAAGCATCTCATCATCCTTCATTAGCTCTAAAATCTAGTTGTATTAAGCCAATTTTCCTCTTAAGAGGCTACTTTTTTTGACTCCACCATTCTCTCAGGTAGCAGTTGATGGTGCCGCATACCACAGAGCTTGTTTCAAATGCTCTCACGGGGGCTGTGTGATCAGCCCATCTAATTATGTTGCTCATGAGCTCAAACTCTACTGTAAGCATCATCATTCTCAACTGTTCAAGGAGAAAGGTAATTTCAGCCAACTTGGCAAGCATGAAGACACTAAAGGGATGACCGAGAACACAGTTTCCAAGTGATGCTAGGCGAATTCTGTGATGTTCATGGAATTGGTGCATACCACTGCCTTCATTTATGGCAATGTAGGATATCATATACAGTGGCATTATACATTAAGAGAGGTATGAATGAGTTGCAAGTATGGGTTTGGTGTCTATCCTGGTCTTACAATAAGCCAAGTTCTCGTGAAGCCTGCGCTTTGAAGTTTGAATTGGGTGTGTTTTCTCGTGTCGTTGACCTCATTCTCTTTTTATATAAGTATACTTAATGACTTTATCATCTCAATAATAGTGATGAATATTTACTGTTTGGTTTCATCTCTGATCTTACATCTTAAAAAGTATGGATTTAATCACCAGTCATCACTAAGTGGTTAATGCACAATATCTAAGAGTGAATTGGTCACCCAGACCTTTAACTAGTGTGAAGTGTACATCAACAATGTGGAAAAACTATCTCCAAGAACTTTTTGATCTTATTGCAAAATGACTCATTACTAAAGCTAATTTTACTTTTGTGTTTTCTCCAATGCTCTAAACCCAGCTAGAGCCTCATTTTGGGGCTTCATCTAAGGTTGACTGGTCAACATTACCATCTCAAATGGTATGGTATTCTGGAAAAGACAAGCAACCACTTTTGGGGATGAATCCATCCATTTTCCTGGTTAGGGATCAAAAACAGAAAGAGCACATCTAATCAGAGAATCCCCCTGTACTTCCATTTCATAGAAGGCCGGGTATGGGGCTTAACGCATCGAGCTCTTCTCCTTGGAGGCATACACCCAATGAGGCATTCGACGGATGGGCTTCCTGGCACACACCCCGGAGTGCACTCAGGGATGTGCCAGCCAGCCAGCCCAGCCATTGGGCACTCATTGGGCTGGCGTGCTCATTGGAGAGGAGCCGGATCCAGGTATGGGTGGCCTAGCTGGGATAACTTTCCACCATATTGGTCTTGTCCACTAAAGTCCTATGAGCCAGCCTAGTAGCTACTGAAATAACAGTATCAGTTTTACAACTTACAGATACCTTAATACATTTCATAATAGATTTAATTGAAAGTAAAATATCAAACAGTTCAAAGGCCATCCATCTTAAGATTCATGCATCAAACTTCTGCAAATACTAGCATTATTAATCCAAATTTCTATTTCCCGATGTCCTTTTGCCGAAGCATGTTGCAATTGCTGCAAGATCCCTCAAGCCTTTGGTGCCAGTATTTCACTGTGATGCCATACCTCAAAGCAACATAATAAAACTGAGAATTAAACAGAACAACAAAGGAATAGCCACCATGATAATCAGATGGGTTAAAACATTCATCGTGATCCCTAGAGGGTAGTGCTTGATTATCAAGGAGAGCCATAGAACTCAAATGCTCAGGTTGGGATATAGGCAATGATCCAAAAAATAAAGACAAGTCAACAACCTACCTAGAAACAAATTGAATAGTCTCATGAGGTGAAGATTCCATCCGTGATTGCCAACAAGCCTTCTAAACTAACTCTCTCTCTCTCTCTCTCTCTCATGTTCCAGAAACAGAAATAGATGACTTGGCTCCAATCGCCTTTGGAGCTAACATTTTAAGAAAAGGAGCAAACCCTATTGTCCTCATCTTTACAAAGAAATACCATTTTAAGTAAAATAAGAAATTTGTGAGAGAATGTGAGTGGAGTTCCAAGCCAAGGATTTGTGGAAAGTGTCAGAATCATGTCCTGCAATGCCTGTGAAGAATTCCAAATATGAATATTAGCCTATCCTTAACTATATGCAACTTTTAACCCTTTAAGCAGACCTCTAGCTTCAGCCTCAAAAGAATTATTTGTCAAAATATTATCCAACTCAATCCAAAAAAAAAAACTCCGAAACAAAATGCAATAAACCCATCCTAATATATTTAGAGAGTTGTTAAAATGTTCTACACATTAAAATATGATATGTTAAATAGGGAATATCAGAATATAACAAAGAGGGAAAAACAGTACCACTATGATTGATTAAGGAAGACATATCCACATTTTTTAACGAGGATAATCTCAAATCAACGATCCAACGGTTAAAATTGTCCAAGATCAGCTTCAGATTAGAGGCAATATCCAAAATAACAACTTGGTTCCTGTACTTCTAAAGAAAATAGGAAGTGATAGAATTCACACTAAAAACTCACTTGCAGATTAGTTTTTTTTTTTTTTGGTAAGGACTTGCAGATTACTTTAGTTGAGGACAAAGAGTTAAAGAGATTAATAAATAGAGAAGCAACAGAAGAGCGAGCTAACCATTCAGTTCTTATTCCCAGAGGTCCCACCGCCCAAAAAAAGGATATGCCAAATAGTTTCCTAGTGAGTATTTCATAAGGGACAGCAAGTATTTAATTCCATCCATCGTCCTATAATAGCTAGCTCTAACAGGAATACCATTTTGGAACACCCTCCAGAAATGTAATTTAAATTTTGGAAGGATGCGGAGTTTCCCAAAAGAAATTCCACCATTGAAAGGGAAAAGATGATAGACGTAATCCTTGATGGGGTGAAATGCATCTGTTTCTAATTAAAAATTTAGCAGCCAACTTGGTGGTAAACTAACCAGTGTTAGAAAGATGGCACACAAGTGTTAGCCAACTTGGTGGTAAATTTAGCAGCCAGGTAAACTGGCGAGTGTTAGCCAACTTGGTGGTAAGAAAATTGATAAAAGATTAAGGAGAAGGCAAGAAAAGAGATAAAAGATTCACATTCTAGGAATTAGAAAATGTGAAATTACTTTCCTTAGCCAAGGGGTCATGGTTGGATTGTAGAGATGGGAAGGAATCCATCAGTCTAGGGGGAACCCAAGGATCAGCCCAAAAGAATGTTTCATGTCCAGATACTAGTTTTCGAGACATCATACGTTTAAGAAGTTGAATAATGCTTGCAATTTACTGGTGGCCTTCTTCTCTTATCAAACAAATGGAAGGGTGGATGCAAAATTTTATTTGGACAGATGATGTAAACTCCATGAAAAGAATTACGGTCAAATGGGAGGAGTCTGCAAATGTCACACCCCACTCCCAGAAACCCAAGGAATGTGACTATGATGCTTACCATCATCCTACTCAACTTGCCAGGACCTCAGACACAGTACATTAACATCACAATTCACACCAATAATCGACAATCAGAGCAGCGGAAGATAGAAATATAATAGTAAATTTGACTCCAGAATCTACTATGTTATATTATATTAAAATAAACAAGTTTATCCTTTGTTCATGTTCTCAACAAGACATATGTAATAGTTACATCAAGTATTACACCAAAAGATAAACGGACCAAAAGGGAAGGTTGAGGGTTGTGTCCTCAATATACATCAAAATATAATGTATCTATAAGAGAGGGGCCACATCCTCAGTCATTGTGCTCCGTAAGCACTAGCATCACAACCACCATCAGCTCCATGTCCCTCGGGCTTTGGAATCCACCAACCATTACCATAAACAGCAGCAGCGGAAGAAGCATCGATGCCCACCAGCACAGATAGACCTACATCACAATCTAAAAGGGGTATCCACATATGGAGTGAGCTTCACTAAGCTCAATGAGGGATGGGGGCATACAAGCATACACAAACAATAGATGATGTGATCTGTGTGTTCATTTGATTATTATCCACCTAACAATAGAACTAGGTCTCTGGTAGACATGCTACTACCTCATCTCCCAGTGATAGCCATGGTTACGGTTGGGAGCCTGCCGGTCCCGGTATCTCACACAGTCACGCCGATCATAGCAAACCCCCAATAGACCCCGCTAGTTCTAGAACATCCACGGACACCTGGCTCAAAACCATCTTGGCAACAATCACATTGTACCGCAAATGTGGCATTCAGAAAAATCAACATCTGACATACCACGAAGGCCTACCAACACGTAAACTCTTGTTGGTAAGGGTAATAGCACGGGGTAATCATCCTAACCATGATTCAATCTATATGTCAATGCATGATAGATCCTAATATGATGTTACGCAAGTATATAATAAATCCAAGTCTCATACCATGGATAAACAACATACTAGCACTGCAAATGCAAATGCATCATGGCAGTTCATATTTATATGCATTTCGTATGATAGGTGTCACATACATACATGTATATCAGAGAACAAAATGAAAGTGTCGGCACTTCCTCGGCCACTCTACCATCCAGTCTCCTCTAACATACACATACACATACATTAATCACGAAAGATACGATACCGGCTCAACCAATGGCCACACCGTATCCCATTTCCAACTCTAGACATGCATCTCATTCATAGCATATAAACAAGAATAGTTATATGGACATCAGTTCACAATTGAAATGAATGAAATGGGCATACACAAAGCAAATAAAGAAACATTCCACAAAAGAAGTCAACCACACCCACTCACCTTGCCGATAGACTAGATGAACACAACCCGAGTAGATGCCCAAGCGATCCCTAGATATCCCTCACCGATGTACTAAGATTGTCATATTCATGTTAACAAGATGTTAGATCCAATATTAGACAAGTGCCTGAAGGTTTCCTAGAAGGGCAGAGTAAAGTTCCACATTGGGAACCAACCGGTTGATGTAGCCATTAACCGGTGGTAAGCCTATGATCAATCGGTGGCTTGGCAGAAGCTTTGGATTTCTAGATTTTACCCACCGGTTGATGTGGTCATCGGCTGGTGGATCACCCAGCCATCGACTGGTGGATGGTCTGGGAGCTGTTCTTCAGCTCAGATGTAATCCGACACTTTGTCGGAGTTATTTCCACTCCATAGAGATTGTAGGGGACCACTCTGCCTACACACAGAGTCTATTTGCAATGCATTTCACCAGGTGAAATTAGATATCTGATCGAATATTCTCCAATCAAAACCTCCCAGAATCGATCGGGAATGGAAATAAGAGTGTGAAAGAAGGTGTAAAACATTCACACAACAACACTCCAACTGGCCTCCTTGCCAAACACTGGGTTTCAACAGAACCCCGATAAAAACCCTAAACCTTAGGTTTGTAAAACCTTGAAAATAAAGGGAAAGATGTGGGAATCAGAGTTCCTACTTGGACTCGAGCTTGGACAGCAACACAGGCAATCCGAGCTCCATCTTCTTCTCCTTCCTTTCCTTTCTTTCTCTCCTTCCCATGGTTTGGTTGTGAGAATAATGAGCCCTAGAGACTCATTTCCTTATATTGGCAAGGGCCATTGAGGCCTATTAGCATGCACGCCTAATCGGTCAAAATTGATTATGTGACCATCTGGATCCCATGGGCCCCCTACCTTGACTTTAAATTGGGTACGAATGGTAAAGGTAGGTCTTGCATTAGGTTGGGACACACTGGAGAGAATTTAACATGGAACACCTGGTCCCACAAATAGCAGTCCAATTTTAGGACAGCAAGACCAACCGGCTGATCAGGATCAGCCTGTGGTGATTGATCGGTTGGCCAATTCCAGCCCTGTTCCAGTTGAAAATTCAGCAGTGCCTCCTCCCACTCTCAAGGATTCTTAGGGGGGTTTGGGCAAGGTATCTTGTCAGTGTACTACCATGTATTTAAGGATGTAATTGGTAAGGACAATTACCTTTAAATTAGACATCCAGCAGTGGATTTGAATATTCATCTTCGTTGGCATGGAGGAAAATCTACACATCTACCTTGATCCAAATACCTTTTTGATACCTCGACAACAATCGTGGATACTCAACATTTGCAGTCCACACGCTTACAAAACTGAGAGTTGCTGGAGTAGTACCTTCACATAAAATTCAAATTATGCATGTTTTTGGTACGGGTATAGAAGCAAGCCCAAGGAGGAGGGAGGATTGAGAATCCTAGACTTTGGGGTGTATATATAGCCCTTCTGAGTAAGTTAGCGTGGCACATAAAGCATGGAAACTCAAATTTGGTTTCTTTCTTTGGGTTAGATTTCTTTCTAAAGAAGGTAAGTGGACAAGAAGCTACTGTTCCTCTTCAATATGGCCAGGGGTGAAAAAAGTATGGAGATTTGTGACAGAAAAGGAGCAATGGATGGTAGGTGATCGGGTTCGAATTTGTTTCTAGAAGGAGAGATGGTTGGAAAATTTTTCAAAAGAGGAGGCATCGCTCTTGCATCCAACCCTGTTTGATCCAAGCTACCCTTCCTCTTCAATCTCTCTGTTTTTTTTTTTTTTAATGAATGATGTCTTTGCTATGGTGTTGGAGATTACCCAATTTTATGATGGAAGATAAATGCTTCTGGTGTCCTACCACTTCGGGTATTTTCTCTGTTAAATATGCCTGGGAGGAAATAAGGAGGAGAAATCCAAAGACACCTTGAATTTCCTTGATTTGAAAGAAATCTTTGTTACCAAGCTAGTCAGTGATTGGTTGGAAGTTGACGCATGTGAAATTACCTTATGATTAGAAGATCACTTCGAAGGGGATTGCTTTACCCTCAAGGTGTGAGTTATGTTTTAGTGCTTTGGAGTCCTCATATCATATTTTCATGGAGTGTGCATTCACCAAATTGGTCTGGTCTCTTTTTAGATCTTGTTTTCAGGTGGTGTGGAACCCACAAGCTTCAATGGTTGATCTAGTATCATGGTGTTAGTGAAAGTCAAAAGTATTGGCTTTGAAAGATGCATGGTGGGTGGGAGTGGTTTTCCCTTTTTTTCTTATGGAATGAGAGAAATTTTCAGATTGATTTTAAGGGCATATTTTCAGGTTTGAGGGTAGGTGTAGAAGAGAAGAGCATATTTTCAGATTGTTTTAAGGGCTTTGAAAGATCAAATTCCCATGAGCAAGGATTGCATTAGATCGGTGGATGATTTGTTATGCTCTAGAAGGCTTGGCATTCGAAGAGCTCCGTAGCAGACGATGCTTCACTTGGAGATTTTTTTGTGTACTCCCCTGTATCCCTGGTTTAAATTAAATGTAGATGGTTGCTCACTTGGAAACCTGGGTCATGCAGGTGCAGGTGGAGTAATTCAGAATTCTCAAGCCAAAGTTGTTGTCGTATTCAGCTCTTTCATCAATCTATCCACAAATTATAAGGCCAAATTTTAGGCCTTAGCGAAAGGCGTTGCTATTGCAAAAGACATGGGTATGGGTATTCAGGCTCTCTGCATTGAAAGTGATTCAGCGGCGGTAACAATGGCAGTTGATTCGGCGGCGGTGACAGTGGCAATTTATAGATGAAATGTTCTTTGGTATATTAAAAAATAGTGGCTTCTCCTGCAACCTTACTTATCTTCAATTCGTTGGTAGCTCTCTCACTTTTATCGAGAAGCTAATTCAATGGCGGACTTTTTGGCTAAGAAAGTAGTGACAACAACTTTGTTTTCCTCTTCAATGGACATGCTTTCGGCTATTAGTGATGAGCTACGGATAGATGCATAATGTAAACCTCGATTTCGTATTCAGTGATGGTGGTTTGTGTGCTCCCTTTCCCCTGCTGATGGTCATGCCGAAGGTGGGGATGGGATTTTTTTTTTTTTTTTTTTTGAGTAGCTCATTTTGTATTGGTCTGGGTATGCACATTAAAAATTTTTGTAATTTTTGTCTTATCTTTAATACAAAGTTGCTGAACTTTAGCGGAAAAAAAAAAAAGGAATTCGATTTTATTTGACTCAAAAAAACTGAATCTTCAACATCTTATTCACTTGATTTTTCGTTGTTTTAATTACCATTTTCTACTCATTGAACACTTTGTACTTTGATTCCTCTCTCTCTCTCTCTCTCTCTCTCTCTCTCTTTTTCCTTTTCTCTTGATGTCCAATTAAATCTAATAGATGGTCATCAACTTATCATCACTGATGGAAATTTTGTGCAGCCTACTCAGGAGTCAGGATGGGCTTCTTGTCTTTTTCTTGATAATGATCACAAATCTGTTTTATATGATTATGGCACTTTAGGTTCAGTAGCTGAAGCAGAAGGCAAAGCAATTGAGAAAGGCGTCAAAGATGCAGTTGACAAAAGCCATCAAGTGTTTAGAAGTGTTTATAAAAATTAATTATCTTTGTGTGTCCTGCGATTTGGAAAGGAAAACTGTGTGGCATTTATTTTTATCATGTTCTTTCTCTAAGGGGATTTGGGTGTCAGGTATTTTAGAATTAAGATTGGAATACCTTCAAGTTTCATCTTTTATTGAACTCATTGAGAATCTTTAGTTTTCAAACTCAGCCCCTATTCATGATTGAAATTTCTATTAGTTTTCTCCATCACTTGCTATTTTATTTTGATTGCGAGGAATCAATGTACCTTCTCCCACCACCCTCCTAATCCATCAATCATTCTACAAAATATTGATCGCTGGATTTCAGATCTAGGCCTTCTCTCGTCTCCTATCTAACATATTGACGGATCCTACATCCCCTATGTTCATATCACAGTACCTTGAACTTGCATACCCTAATTCTCTAATTCTTATATGTGATGGGAATTTCTCCAAGGAAACTGGGGAAGCAAAATAGGAAGAAACTTGCATATGCGGATTTTGGCTTTGTAAGGAATGCATAAGAGGCAAAAGCAAAAAAGATTACTCCAAGGATTACAACGCATATGGGCAATGGGAGGCGATTCTATCGACATCTAGACTGACTGCATGGACCTTGTGACTCTTAACTCAAAAAGCATGTAAATATTCGTGGGAGTTATTTACTACTTTATGGGACATTAAAGCTCTTTTGAATATGTTTACCAAATTTTTATGTTTCTAAAAATTTCAGTTGCTCTTTTTTTTTTTTTTTTTTGGTAATGAGAATTATTATTGAAGATAGAGACATGAGTTACACCAGGCTTCGAAGATGCAAAAATCATACTACTAGGGAGTAGAAAGCAGTCAAACTGTCTTACATGTCAAAGACAGCGCCTTTTGAACAAGGGAATGAGCACCTATGTTAGTCACCCTTGAAACATAAGAGAAGGTACATGAGCTAAATTCAAGAGATAGATGAACAATGTCTTCGACCACTTGCTGAATCTGCAGAGGGGACGTTTCACTTGATCATTGATGTATAAGATTACCTCCTTACAGTTCGACTCCACTTGAATACGCCTTAAGCTACACTCCCGGGCATGAATAAGGCATGATCCCACCTGCTGTTAGAGAAGAGTGTTGGCTTTGAGAATGCAAAATATAGGGAGCCAAGATGATCTCGAGTTGCCACTCCTAACCCTCCATGGAGCTGGTCCTAAGGCAAAGCCGTGTCACAGTTCAGTTTATAACGGCGTAGAGGAGGGGGAATCCACTGTGTTCCAGAGCCAGGGGTTGTGGGCGTATGAGGAATTGGACTTGCCGCATGACCTGTGTTGGCTCATAAGAATTCCTCACAATTTTTTTGAGCCGCTGCAAAGACCTCCAGCGGAGACCAGTTTCTCCTACCAAAGATTAAATCATTCTGCGCAATCCATTGCCCCCAACATATGAATGATACAAGAGTGAGGTTTTTTGATTCACTCTGTTTATCCAACGCCAAAAGCTGATCCCAACAAAGGAGCCATCCATGTAGTTTTGGAGTGTTAGAGGTAGGAACAGTGTAGGAGAGGTTGCTGCCGAACCAAGTTGCTCTTTCAAAGGGGGACAATCAAGCAAGATATGATCATTGGATTCAAGTGAACATCCACACCAGGGACAGCTCGAATCTGATGTCATTTGGCAGATATAAAGACCTTCTCCCAAAGCAAGCAAGACCTTGAGCACATGATCTCCATAAGAACAACTTAATCTTTGGAAGAGTTTTACAACACCAAATCTGTTTTTCCATACCCAATCAGGGATAGCCTGCCACTCATGGGATCAAGATGAGGTAGCAAGTTGGGCTTGACTGAAAAAGCACCATTTCTTGCTCCACCCCATACCTGCTCAGACTAATCTTCAGAATTTCCTTTTTGTTGTCTAGGTGGAAGGACTCATCCAACAACAGTTGATTCCAAATCATATTGTCTTGGTCAATCAAGTATGAAACCCTAAAAAGTGGACATAAACAGCTGATTCCAAGTCATATTGTCTTGGTCAATCAAGCCTGATTCCATGTCAGATTTCAATTCCTCATGGCCTTGCTTATGTAGTGTGATAAAAAGACAAATATCTCCACTGATGTGGCCTCTTTCCTTTTTAACTCATTAAAGTACTAATATCAACAAAGAAAACAACCTTTATTATTTAAAAAGTACAACACTCTCTCTCTCTCCCTCTCCCTCTCTCCAAAGACCCTGCACGCAAATAAGGAGGAGCGACTTAATCCGCGAAAAAAATCCCAAAATGACTTAATAAACCCTGTTAAATCCCTTTGTCATTAAATCCCTTTCTCCTTTAAAACGAAGAAAATTGACTAAACAGATGGTTCGAAGATCTATGTACAGGAAATGCTTGTGTTAAAATTCTTTCTAAACATGTTTTTATTTCTTTCTTAATTCATAAACACTTCTTAAGTCTTGTTATTAGACTCATTTTACTTCCACAGAAATGTTTTCCAAGAACAGAAATAAGAAATAACACTTCTAACTCACAAACACTACTGTATAACAAAAAGTGTTATAAAGTTATTAAAGGAATGACCAACGTTGATCCTCTTCTGGTGCTAAGGGAGGTGCTAAAGTGGCTTTCTGACTTATGCATTCATCCCCCTTCTAAATCATCAATCACATCCGCACCCCCACAATGCACACACATATCAAAATTAGTTCCATAAGTTTCTAATCCTGATTTGTAACTCTCTGATTTAATTTAAGCAGGCATATATGACCTTGAACTTAAATTAACAAGTTGGGTTTTTTGCATTTTGCTAGCTGATCAGGATGTTTTAACATATGCAAGTAGCATCACAACATCAGACGAAAATGAAACCGAACTTCATGGACTTCTACAAGGGTGGAAATATCCTGTGAAGGCAAACCTTAAAATCAAACAAATGCGGTACTACAACAAAGATCTTTGCGACCTTCATTCTACAGACTCAATGCATTTGCATCTTCCTGAAACTTAATTAACCTCTATTTCAAACTTGTTGATGAAACTGCTAATTTAGCTTTAAATGATGTAGTAATGAACCTTTTTACCGTTGAGTTACCAAGAAACCATGTAAATAATACTTTTTAGTAATTTATATTTTCTTTTCATTAAAAAAACCAAAAAACAAAAAACAAAAGGTGTTTACCAAATTGGCCTAAGCCTCTGTCTTCGACTGGAGTCTGGTGATTCTTTTGTTACAACTAATTGCTCGACAGCAATGAATCTGTTACAGGAAAGGGGTTACAGCAACATTTTTTTTTTTTTTTGGTGAAAAGAGAATATATAAATTAGTATAAAAGAGTATAAACGTTTTTCTTGGCTTGTGCATGCCGCGCCAAGTTAGTAGCTATTGCTATACAAAACATGTCTCCTTGTTCTTGAAATCTAGCATCATGATATGAGTCCGAAATATACAGTAGATCTTTAATATGTTTCCAAGGCCAGATGGATTTGGTTGGAGATGGAAGAACATCGGTGATCTTAGGGTAAGAGCATCACACTTCTTGAATCTTCAACCACAAAACTGATGCATAATCTTAGGAGTTACAGCAACATGGAAGCTAATAATTTGGCATTCAAATTTTCTAGTCCAATTCTACCACATCATGAATATATAAAAGTTAAAAATTTTAGAAAATTTGTTGACAATTCAACTTTGGCAGCTTTGGTGAAACTTGGGATTAATCCCTGTCCAGAGACAATTTGATCGAAGGAGCCTCGCACAAGGTCTAAAACCTTTCCACATGGACCATGTAGACCAAAAATTCATCCAAACTAAAACAGTAAGGGAGAGCTTAGAAGCCAAACAGACCGTAAGCTAAGACTATTCAGATATGTGTACTTAGTCATGTGCATAGGTATGATCAACAGAAGGCCCTTTGCAAGGATACTACCATCTGAGAAAACTGTATTGGCTGTCAAGCCTAATTCTACAGTATTCAATGGTTTTGAGCAAAGAACAGTTAGCATTTAGCAATGCTCAGATGACACAAAGTAAAGAATATTGAAACACCTGAGACAAGTCAGCCAGCACCCTAGTCAGAGGTCCACATCGTTAACACCAAGGTAATGACTGTCCAGAAGATCAATCTACATTTCAAAACAACCAATGACAAAGTGCGACATCAGGTCAGTAATCACAAATCAAGATCAGGTTGTAAAGGAGTCTTGAGCAAAAACTTAAAGACCAAATCATGTCAGGTTTCTGGGTTGAGACTCATTGCAACCTAGGGATCCATAAATTTTGCCAGCCAGAAGAGAACAGCTACCATAGTATTCCTGGGTTAGCAAGGTAGGACTTTGTAAGTCAGATGTTGGATTACATGCTTTGAGCCAAAGGGATGGTAAGGAAATCAGAACACAAGCCATAACTCTAGGATTTGAACATCTCGGAGAGCCAGTTATATGGGTAAAGTAAGCAAGCAAAGCTGCAACCCAAATCCACGTCATGAGCATCCTGAAATGTGCATGCACAGCACAACCAGTGGGACTTGCATTCAAAGCTTTGCTTAGTTAAAAAGTAAGAGAGCAGATTTATACAGACCGCCTACTCAAGAATAAACACCAGAACAAGGCACTGAGACTAAAAGAAAGTTTTTCCTCTCATTGATGACTTCTCATTTAGTTGTGTTTAAATTAATATTGCTGGCACAGTTGGGGTAAGAACGACTCCATAACAAAATATCACAAGATTGGAACTAGAGCAAGGAAACAAATATTGCTCAAGTGTTCTCTACACCTCGGCATTGTATTCAGTAGAACCAAGAACCTCAACCAATTACCCCATAAAGGAGAAATTTCAGTTAGTTATAAATGAGAGATAAACCGAAGAAAGTCCTGACAGTTGCCTTTGCAGATGAAGAATTCGCCAGAAACCACACCCTGCACCCCTTCACTTGTGGTAACCGAAGTTTTACCTAGTTAAGCTATCAAACGAACATCTCTGGAGGGAGCCCATATTCATACCTTGATTGGGGGAAAACGTACCAGAACTTGAAAAATATTGTGCCAGCAGCACCTTGACCCCACCGTTGAAAGGAATAGCAGCTCAAAATTTCAGTTCTTATGCAAGAGAAATCCTGCATAAAAATCATAGAATCATACATTTCCAACATTCTTCAGCTTATTATTTGAACGTTGAAGGGCCTGGAGGGTAAAATCATCATAATCAGTTGTGTGATGACCTCATGAATGGATGGATGTTTGATTGATGAATGTTGTAAGACTCTAATGCTTGCAATCATCATGAAAATGAGGAATATTGATTGATGATATGATGTTTCAGATTATCCATAGCTCAATATATGTCATGATATGACAGGAAATGAAAAATGGGAAGATGGTAAGATGTCTCTTAAAGTATCATTCCTACTGTTGATGCACAACATAACCAAGATGAAGTCCCTGCATAAAATCAAAATAACTTAAGGTTTCATGCAGCATGTCTGCCCTACAAAACAAAACACAGATGCCCTATTCATTCAGGCTTTCCTGGATGCCAGCAAATGCATTTCTCCAATATGTCATTCACCCTTTGGAACATAGGCCCATGGCCCATTGACAGTGCATGATATCATCACGTGCATTCATTCACACAAGCAGAGATGTTAATGATGATGACTTGATGAAGTAGGTTCATGCAACAGCAGCATGATGCATCCTATCATTTAGTAGTAGTAATTGTCCTGTTTCCTATTTCTCATGCAGAGCATTAAGAGCAGAATACATCCCTTCCAGCTACTGGTAATTCGGTGGCTGAGAAACACCATTGACCTCAGAGGCAGCAGGAACAGGTATGCTTGAATCCTTTCTCCTCCCGAACGGATTCTTTGAATACGTTTCCAAAGGTCAAGAATAACACATAATAATAATACTTCCCAAACAAAGACATCAACATAAAGCCATCGTAAGTTTTGAACAGAATCCCTAACAGGAAGCAATGCGAATGCCAATTCAACTGGACCAGACACCCCGCAACAGGTGAGAGCTTGTAAAGAACAAAAACTGCTTTCGGCTGACTATTCTATCCACAGAGAGCATTGTTTCAAATAAAAAATGTAATTTCTGTTCCTGACTACATGCTTAGAACCACCAGAAAAGAAAAGCCGGGGTTGGCAGGGTGGAACCTGGCCCATTTGAATGCTTTAAATGTAAACTAAACTGATTAGAAAAACACCGAGTCAACTAAAAACCTTCATGGAAAACTCCGCTCCTCTTATTCCAGAATCCAATTAATAGAAAGATGTAAAATATGACGGAAAGAAAGTGAAGAAACACCACCACTCAAAAGCAAAAGCTAAGCCAGGATATCATTTCAAAAAGTCTGAAAACCAGTGGCTGATTTGAGAAACCCTTTGATCAGCGAGGAGGGGGGGGGGGGGGCACCTTTATTTCAAATTCCACCAAAGCAAATGCAAAATACCACAACAAAGAGAGGGGAAAGCAGTGACTAAATCAAGAAGTATCCAGTAACAAAAGGATATTGGATTCGCATGCCACCGCGTCCAGAACTGGGGATTACAGCACCTTGCAACTTGTGATGCACATTTGTGGCACTATTCACATCCTACACAAGCAACCAAACAGGCCTTAAGAAAAATGGATAACATAGAAAAAGGGAGATACCAACATGTGTGCTTGTGAGCTTGCAGTGAAATTTTTCTGTTGTCTTTTCAGAACCTTGATTACCTCAAATTGTATATAGGAGAAAAGATCCCCGTGATGCCAGTGTCCGGGCCAAAACTGCATGCCCCAACCTGAAACACTGTAGCACCCCCCCTAGAAAAAGTCATAAATACCCCCCTATTTGACAGAGTTTCCTATTCTCCCCCCCCCCCCCTCCTTTGCCCAAAACTGCACACGGGCATCTGAGGGAACCCTCTCCGTTGTGTATAATATTCTTTCCGAGTTTTATAGAACAGTTACAGATGAGAAAAAAATAAGAAAATGTCTAAATTAATTTTTTTGAACAAATAGCATCACTTGTACTTTTTCTGTGCATCAATTTATCCCACTTACTTCAAATTCCATGAAGCATACGGTATTTCTTTCTTGCCTCAAGATCTTCATTTGCTTAAACCCAGATTGACTGCAATACAGAAACAAGATTCAAGCCAAGTCATCAGAAAAGAGAAGGGAAAACAGGAACTTGCTGAATTATGATACTGAGATGACAACACAAACCTGTACATCAGTGCAAACAAAGAGGAAAAGTGAAAGCAAAGTACAAAGTAGAAATGTAAACATAAAGGTCATATATTAGACAAGGAAGAAAAGATACATACGTACTGAAAAGGTCCCTCAGTTCAGATTCTATAACATTCTCTCCAAGATTGCCTATAAAGAGGGTATTGCAAGGAGGATTATCTTTCGTGTTCTGCACAGAAGATAGGAGTGAGGAGAAAAGGAAAAAACCAATGAGATGCTTCTCACCCAATTTCTTGTCATCACAAAGTATGCTTACATATATCTTCTTTGCAGAATGAAAGAAAAAGCTAAAAATGCAAATGTTAAAACATCCCAAAAGCAAATTAACATGCAATGAAAGTAAATTAATTTTCCTTTAGTCAATAAAACAAATCCGTGTACCTAGGAGAAAGTTTGAGCACAAAAAACTCTAAGCTCTTCTAGTTGTGGAAAGAAACTCATGTTGTTCTTGGATGACAAGAAGTTGCCCAAGAAGACTCTCCCACTACATTAGAGAGGGGTTCCACTTCAGCTCCAGGTTGAATATCTTGCTATCCAGAAACCCAAAGTCATATCTTAGCTGACAAGTTAAAATCACTTTCACTAGATCTAAGTAGTAGTGTGGACTTACCATTCCCCTTGTTTTGTTTTTCTTTTCTTCCCTTAGTTAGAGAACTTTCCCTTTTATACCATTAATCCTTGTTTAGGGTCCACGGCCCATCTCTGTGTCCTCTTTCTTCTTTAATTAAATTTCTTTCTTATCAACTAAAATGGCAAAAAGAAACGTCCACATTTTCTGTGGGAACAAATTATAAGGATAAAGGACTTGAGACTTATTGCACTACCATATCCCAAATGGTATCACAAACCCTATAAATATTTGTTTGTTAGGTTACAACACTAAAAAATGGACCCATTCTGGTACAGAAAGCCCTGGTCTCTTAAATTGACGATCCATAAAAAACGAGTCCTCTAAAAAAGTCGAAACCTTCTGAATGGCCCTTTTTATGCCCGGCCAGGTACCACTTTAAGGTTAATTATTTAGCCTATCCAAAGTCTTGATCAGTCTCAAGAGAATTTCCGATCTTCCACTAGGAAAGATATTGTTACAACCAGGTCTCGGGGCTCCCACTGCTTGGGAGATTTTCTCTTCATCCGAAGGTTCATTTCATTCATTATGAACTCAAAAGTGTAAGGACACTAAAAAATGGACCCATTCTGGTACAGAAAGCCCTGGTCTCCTAAATTGACACCCATTTTCTACAATCTTTCATCACAAAAGCTGTCTCATTTTTTTTCCGCACTTTCATATGTTATTTTGAATCTTAATCTTAAATTTATTAGTTTTAAATGCCATAATGATTTCATATACAGCCAATTTTTTGTTTTGGACCTGCCAGTACAAATACGTTGAACAGTATACATAAGGCTTCTATGAAATTTTCACAAAGCTGAGATGTAAAGAGGAGAGAGGGGTTACATGCAGGGTTCCCAATCCCACCTCTTTTCCTAGCAAACAGATAAAGATTGAGAAGGGGTGTAAGAAAATCCACTCTTCTTGCAGAGACTCTTGCAGATGAACTAATAAATAGACTGGCCATAGCCTGACACAAATTCTGCTTTCACAGGTTTCCAAGAAAGGAGAATTGGTGTTTCCTAAACTTTGGCATTTTAGGAAGTGAATATAAATGATTTGTCCGGATTCAGACCTGATAAATGTATGATTCTCATGTGAGTATTCCAAGCCCAAGTTGCATATCAGAACATCTGAATCCATGCTTCAAAAAATCTGGACTCACAAATCAGGAGCAATCTTTATCTCTCAGATCATGAATCTGAGACTTTAACAACAAACCAGCCTCCCTATGCAAGTGTAATGGGTTGAGTTATAAGACCCAAAAGTGGGGGGGCTAAAGAAGTGCATGAAAATAAGTATTAAAAAGGACGTACCCAGTGTACGAGGCTCCTGTCACTGTGGGGTTTGGAGAGGGTGATGTAGATCCACGCCTCCTCGAATTGAGGAAGCCACCCTAAACCTAGGGTTTTAGTAGGAGCCTCATAGTTTATTTCAGTTCTATACTTAGTTTTTTTAGCAGCCTTAAGGACTTAATCCTATTGGCTGAGATTGTTTTATTCTTATTGGTTCCTAGGGTATCTTTTATTTAAGTTGTTTTAAGTTGTCTTAAGTTATTAGGGGTAGATGAGTCTTTTCCTTTTAAGTTTAAGTTATTTTAATCTAGCTACTCCCATCCACGATTGATGAAGGAGAGTTTGAATTGTATTCTGTTTTGGCCCTTAGGCCCTTATTAATAAGAGAATCGTGGGAGAGGCTCCCCCACAGTTTATTTTGAAAAAATATTTCGTTGCTTTGCTGTCTTCGCTGCTGCTGCCATTGCTCCCTTTGTGTGAGTGTTGCCTTGTGGATCTCAAGTGGACTCTCACGACTCTTTGCATCTGTCCAGTACCGGGAGGTTCTTCTTCTTCTTCATTCAAGCTTCTTCAAGCTATTGTTGCTGCAGATCTACAAAACCCAGTGAGTATTTTATAGTTTCTGCTATTTAACAATCTTCTTCTTCTTCCTCCAGCTTACCCTAATCGACCCCCATAACCCTAACTCCATGTAGAGTCTGTCCAGCCCAACTTTCACAGTCAAGCCCTTTAAAACTTTAAACACAACCCCCTCACAGCAGATCCTCCACTCGACTGCCATCTCAGCCCCAACTTACAACTCTAAACCCTAATCCCCTCGTCCCTCTAAAGCCCCAAAACCCTAGGATTCCCAGATCAGTCACTTCTGCCCATCAATTCCCCTCCATATTCTGATCGAGTGTTCTTCCCCCTCATTGGAAAACTCGACCAGAAACCTGAGTCCAAACTCCCATCTTAAAACCTAGTTTCAGCCTAGAATCTAAAACCTAAAACCTGAAACCATAACCCTAATTCTGCAGATTTTTCAAACTTAACCAAATCCTATTATTTTTATCCCATAATAACCCCCTAGACCTGCATATTAAAACTATATAAGACCCATTCCCAAATTCCCCTCCTAACCCTAGAATTAACCTAAATCCTAGTGCTGTCCATTCGAACCAGCAACCCCTTTGGCTGTTTGGTCCTGTTGTTTGGCTCCTAGTAGGTCTCCTACCTATCTAGGACTACATTAGAGGGTCATACTGTACGCAGCCTTACCCCTGCTTTAGCACAGAGACTGTTTCCAGACTCGAACCCACGACCACTTGGTCACAATGGAGCAACCTTACCATTGCACCAAGGCCCACCTGGCATGAAAATAAGTATTATTTTAATTAATGAAGGGCCCCCCTTTACAAACTCTGAAATGTTTACGAGATTGCCATTATCTTCCTATAATTGGCTATGATGCATTTGGGTGGCCCATAGCGAACTCAAATAGGGTTTTGTGACCAAGTTCCGCATCAGCACAGACATGGAAAGTTTATCCATAGCCAAGGGAGATGAACCAAGATGATAATGAGATGCACATAAATAAAATAGAAATAAGAATCAATTTGATAAGTAACCAAATACTCAGATATAACACAGGTGACAAGCAGAAAATGCAATATTACCTGAACAGGTGCATAACCACTAGGTGCTGGTAAAGGAGCAGGTGTAGGCATTGGTACTGGAGGAACTGCGTATCCTCCATAAGGATCATATGGTGGAGGAGGTGGAGCCAAATAACTACACAAGTAAACAACATTAACAAGAGGAATGTGATTTAATTTAAAAATTCCTAAAAACAGAACAAATCCTGCCCTCCACCAAATATTTCAGATACATAAAAGTGAGCTGTAACGTATTCTTTTCAGACACATAAAGGATGGAGGTATGACCAAACAAATCTCAACCACCCATCAGGTGTGTCATGTGGATACTTCTTTCATGAATATCATTCATCCTACTATGAATCCAAGTACCCTATCTTATGAGTTATGATTCGACAAATTTCGACCAAAAGGGTGACAATGTCACTCTCCTTTCTACATGGTAGGGAGCTATTGGGATGAAATTTGTCATACAAAATGAAGTTGGCATGGTAAAAAACATGAAT